>NW_026874411.1:0-163284 GCF_032173495.1 Musca vetustissima
TAACCGATTAAAAAAAAAACTTGGCAGAACCGATTTCAACAGAACTTCGCATACATCAGTCTGGATCTAATCCAAAACTCTGGTCAAAATTTTGTCCCAATCGGAAAAATGTTGGGAGTTTTGGTGTATCATTCACAAAAAATCGAACGAAACTATATATGGGAGATATATGTAAATCTGAACCGATTAAAAAAAAACGCAGACATCAGTCTGGATCTAATCCAATACTCTGTCCAAAATTTTGTGCCAATCGGACAAATATTGGGAGTTTGGTGCATCATTCACATAAAATCGGAAGAAACTATATATGGGAGCTATATGTAAATATTAACCGATTTTAAAATAACCGATTTAAAAAAAAAAAACTTGGCAGAACCTATTTCAACAAAACTTCGCATACATTAGTCTGGACCTAGTTCAGTACTCTGGGCAAAATTTTATCCCAATCGGACAAATATTGGGAGTTTGGTGCATAATTCACAAAAAATCGGACGAAACTATATATGGGAGCTATATCTAAATCTGAACCGATTCCAACAAAACTCCGCACACATAAGCATGGACCTAATTCATTGTGCTGTGCAAAATTTCATCCCAATCGGACAAATATTGGGAGTTTGGTGCATCGTTCACATAAAATCGGACGAAACTTTATATGGGAGCTATATCTAAATCTGAACCGATTTTCTCCAATTTCAATAGGGTTCGTCCTTGGGCCATATAAGTGAACTGTGCCAAATTTTATCCAAATCGGATCATAAATGCGATCGATACATGGACGGACGGACAGACAGACATTCGGACGGCCAGACAGACATGTGTAAATCGACTCAGAAAGTGATTCTATGCATATTCTCAAAAAAACCATGGGTCCATCTCGATTCCTTTTGCCTGTTACAAACATATGCACAAAGACATAATACCCTGTACCACTGTGTGGTGAAGGGTATAACACGCAAAAAAGGTTTTAAGGTCGGAACGGCCGAATTTTGCATACCCTTCACCATGATGAGGACAATAAAAATATTTAAAATTATGGGGGCTCCAAAGTATGTTAGGACCTTTAACATATCGAAAAATATCTGAGAAAAAGATGATTGAAATTGTAAAAATATATAATAGAGGTGCTACCGTTATATGGGACCATAATGAAATGGAGATGAATATTTATATTCTTTGGTGGTGAGATCTAAGAACCTATTGGTGGGAAAATGTGTCCAAACTCCCCAAAATACCGAATAATAGGGGGTTCTGTTATATGGGGGCTACCCTGAAACATGGGTCAATATTAATCATTTTTGGTTCCGAGATGTGCTATGCAATGATAACCCTAAATACCAAGTTACAGGCAATTCGGTTGGAAAACGTGTCAAAAATCTCCAAAACACCGAATAATGGAGAGGGTGCTGTTATATGGGGGCTACCCTGAAACTTGCGACAATATTAATAATTTTTGGTACAGAGATGTGCTATGCAATGAGAACCCTAAATACCAAATTATAGCCAATTCGGATGGAATTTTTTTCTAAAATCCCAAAAATACCCAATATTCGGGGTATTCGGTTGGAAAACGTGTCAAAAATCTCCAAAACACCGAATAATGCGGAGGGTGCTGTTATATGGGGGCTACCCTGAAACTTGCGACAATATTAATAATTTTTGGTACAAAGATTTGCTATGTAATGAGAACCCTAAATACCAAATTATAGCCAATTCGGTTGGAAATCTTTTCTAAAATCTCCAAAATACCCAATATTCGGGGGTATCGTTATGTGGGGACCACCCTGCAACTTGCGACAATATTAATAATTTTTGGTACGGAGATGTGTTATTCAATGAGAACCCTAAATACCAAATTACAACCAATGCGCTTGGAAATGGTGTCCAAGATCCCCAAAATACCGAATATTGAGGGGTACCGTTATATGGGGGCTACCTTGGGTCTTGGGTCAATATTCATAATTTTTTGTACGGAGATTTGCTAGGCAATGAGAACCCTAAATACCAAATTAC
Organism: Musca vetustissima; assembly: GCF_032173495.1. Lineage (NCBI taxonomy): Eukaryota > Metazoa > Arthropoda > Insecta > Diptera > Muscidae > Musca > Musca vetustissima. Next base: position 2,014 of record NW_026874411.1, read on the forward strand.
AATTCGGTTGGAAATGGTGTCTTAAAAAATCACAAGGACCTATTTTTTATAGAAAAAATCGCGCAGACATCGGTTCAACCTGAAAACTATTATGAGGTGCTACTTTTTTCTATAGAAAAAAACGCTCAGACATTAGTTCAACCTAAGGTACTATAGAAAAAAATTCGCCCAGTCTCAATTCGACCTGAGGTGCTATTTTTTTATATAGAAAAAATGTTCGCAGTCCTCAGTTCATCCTGAGGTATAATTTTTTTCCATAGAAAAAAAATATTTCGAGATGTTGCAAACGGAATAATAAATTTAATATAAACCCCACCTTATGGTGGTGGGTATAAAAAATCCAAATCCAAAAATCTGCGCGAAGTTTTTTCTATAGAAAAAACAGCTCCTCAGGATGAATTGAGGTTGGCTAAATTTTGTTCTATTGGAAAAGTAGCACACATGGTAAACCGGAGTCTGCACGAATCCATTTCTATAAAAAATACACCTCAGGGTGGACTGAGGTCCGGCGATTTTTTTTTGTATTTAAAAAAATAGCACCTCGGTGAACTGGGGTCTGAGCGATGAATTGAGGTTGGCTGTTTTTTTTTTTTCTGTTGGAAAAATAGCACCTCATGGTAAACGGAGGTCTGAACGAATTATTTTCTATAAAAAAAATTCCACCTCAGGGTGGACAGAGGTCTGGCGATTTATTTCTATTTAAAATTTAAAAAAAAAATAGCACCTCTGGGCGAACTGAGGCCTGCCCGAGTTTTTATTAAAAATATCTCAGGATGAACAGTGGTTTGCGCGATTTTTTATTTCTTTAAAAAAATAGCACCTTAGGTTTAATTAAGGCCTGTGCGGAATTTTTCCATACTAAAAAAATTCCACTTGAAGGTGGACTGAGATCTGGCGGTTTTGTATCTATTAAAAAAATAGCAGCTCAGGGTGACTTGAGGTCTGCGCGAAATTTCTTCTATATAAAAATAAATAGCACCTCAAGGTGGACAGAGGTATGCGGGAATTTGTTCTGAAGATAAAGTAGCACCTCAGGTTAAACTGAGGTCTGCGGGATTTTTTTCCATAGCAGAAAAAAGTAGCACCTAATGGTAAACTGAGGTGGGCCGGACTTTGTTTTATCTCAGGATGAACTGAAATTGGCCGATTTTTTTCTATAGAAAAAATAGCTCCTCAGGGTGAATTGGGGCATGAGAGGTTTTTTCTGTTTGTTTCTTTTTTAAAAAAAAATAGCTGCTCAGGGTGAATTAAGGTCTGCGCGAAATTTATGCGCGAATTTCTTCTAAAGAAAAAGTAGCACCTCAGGGTAAACTGAGGTCTGCGGGATTTTTTCCATAGCAGAAAAAAGTAGCACCTAATGGTAAACTGAGGTGGGCCGGACTTTGTTTTATAGAGAAAAAGGCATCTCAGGATGAACTGAAATTGGCCGATTTTTTTCTATAGAAAAAATAGCTCCTCAGGGTGAATTGGGGTATGAGAGGTTTTTTCTGTTTGTTTCTTTTTTAAAAAAAATAGCTGCTCAGGGTAAATTAAGGTCTGCGCGAAATTTATGCGCGAATTTCTTCTAAAGAAAAAGTAGCACCTCAGGGTAAACTGAGGTCTGCGGGATTTTTTCCATAGCAGAAAAAAGTAGCACCTAATGGTAAACTGAGGTGGGCCGGACTTTGTTTTATAGAAAAAAGGCATCTCAGGATGAAGTGAATTTGGCCGAACTTTTTTCTATCGAAAAAATAGCTCCTCAGGGTGAATTGAGGTATGCGAGGTTTTTTTCTGTAGCAACAAAATAACATCGCAGGAAGAACTGAGATCAGCACAAATATTTTTCACCTTGACGAGAAAAAATAGTTCCTCAAGGTCAACTGAAGTCTGCGTTACTTTTTTTTCTACATAAAAAATGGCACCTCAGGATCGAGTGATATTGACCGATTTATTTTGTATAGAAAAAAAATGGATCCTCAGCGTGAAATTTATTTTCTCTACAGAAAAAAACCCTACTGAACAGTCTCAGAGAAAAATTTAATCGGAACTTCTATAAATAATTTCAGGAACCTACAATTATAATTACGCCTTATCAATATAACAGACACACGCACAACCACACACACACACCCTCTTCCTGCTCTGCAAAATCAATTCCAAGCCTTAATGTGAAAATATGAAATTTTAGTCAGACGTGACGACAGACAGACATTTGATGATAAATCGTTCGGCAGTAGCAGCAGCAGCGATATTTGCATCGCTTATTTAGTGGGCCTGACAAATGGGTGGTAAAGAGGGCTGACCATTGTACGTATTCCAATGTTGTAGTTGTGGTTTCGGTAGTTAATGTCAATGGTGGGCTGGCTGATTGGGTTCGTTAGTCAGTGGGACGTCGTCGGTTAGTCATTAAGTCAATTCAATCATCAGCTGTGGTTCGTTCTTGTCGCATGTTATGGATGATAAAGACCGACTGGCTGGCTATTCATTGTCCAAATAAATGCACACCAACGGGCGGGCACACACACACATAAGCATACACCACACATGTCGAAGAGCTTCTGATAATAAATACAGTACAAGCATATCGGCTTACAAATATTTATGCATGCCTACATACACAGACTTTGATGCATTGGCAGGCATATGGAGGCATGCAGACAGACAGATGTCGGTGTGAACGTGGCATAAGTACGCCTGTATGTTTGCAATTCCAAAAATACATTGTTGTCGGTTATTATTCTCTTCGTTCGCATTGAATGCATTGCATGATAATTTTATGCGTAGTTCAATTTTAAATTCTCGCCACCCCACCCAATATTCGGAAATGCCGAATCCATACAATGTTATGACATTCAAAAACCAAGAGAGTTCGTAGAATTTTTATCATCAGCCTCATGTGATGTGTAACGTTGCGTTGTAATGCAGTTAATTGTGGGACTTAAAAAAGCTGTAGGCATTTTGGGGTGATTGGGAAATACAACTTCGGAACAGAAAATTTTTTTTCTATTGAAAAAAAAAATCGAAAAATTCACCAACCTTTTCTGCGGTAATTCTTATTTTTAGAAAAAAAATCACAAGGAACTTTTTTTAATATAAAACCAGCAAGGAAAGTAGGAAAGTCGGACTGGGCCGACTATATGATACCCTTCACCACTTTGGGGATATTCTACATATGTATCTTTACAGATGTCGTCTTTTTGAAGGAACATTGACATGAAATTGAACGAACTTAAAAATGCGATCTTTATATAAAAGTAAACCGACTAACATCAATCCTTATACATGCCATTCTGCAACCAGTTCCATACTATGTAAATAGACTTTAAGCAAACTCCTCTGTTTATGCTTCACTGTTTAAAATATAATATCAATCAAGCACCCATTGATTATTTGGTTTACAATCAACATAAATAGGTCGAAATTATATGGAAGCTATTCTATATCTATATCTAAACCGATTTCAAGGAAACTTGGCCGATATTAATTTATATTAATTTCAGTACGTTTTGCCAATCGGCCTAGCTATGGGTCTTTAGTACACCATTTACTTAAAATCGGACGAAAGTATATATAGAGGCTATATGTAAATCTGAACCAATTTCAAGAAAACTTGACACACGAAAGGTTATAGTAACTTCAGTACATTGTACAAAATTGTGTGCGGGTCTGCCAACCTTTTGTTCTTTAGTGCTCAATTTACATTAAATCGGACGAAAATATATATACATATATGGGAGCTATATCTCTGAACCGATTTTAACACATCATTCTGGATCCAATTCAGCACCCTATGGCAACCTTCGTGCAAATCGAAAGATATATAGGGACTTTGGAGACCCATTTACCTTAAATCGGGCGAAAATATATATGGGAGCTATATATAAATCTGAACCGATTTCCTCGAAACTTGGCACACGTCATTCTTGACCTAATTCAGTACTTTATGCCAAACTTCGTGCAAATCGAAAGATGTATAGGGACTTTGGAGACCGATTTACCTTAAATCGGACGAAAATATATATGGGAGCTATATCTAAATCTGGACCGATTTTCACGAAACTTAGCACACATTATTCTGGAACTAATTCAGTACCCTATGCCAAGTTTCGTGCAAATCGAATGATATATAAGGACTTTGGTGCACCATTTACCTTAAATCGGACGAAACTATATATGGGAGCTATATCTAAATCTCAACCGATTTTCTCGAAACTTGGCACACATCATTCTGCACCTAATTCAGTACTCTGTGCCAATTTTCATGCAAATCGAATGATATGTAGAGACTTTGGTGCACCATTTACCTCAAATCGGACGAAGCTATATATGGGTGCTATATCTAAATCTGAACCGATTTTCTCGAAACTTGGCACATATCATTCTGGACCTAATTCAGTACTCTGTGCCAAATTTCGTGCCAATCGAGAGATATAGAGGAACTTTAGTGCCCCATTTACCTTAAATCGGACGAAACTATATATGGGAGCTATATCTAAATCTGAACCGATTTTTCCCAATTTCAATAGGGTTCGTCCTTGGGCCAAATAGGTGCCTTGTGCCAAATTTCATCCAAATCGGATCATAAATGCGACCTGTACTTTGTTTACAATTTAACATCTACAGATGGACAGACGGACGGACATTCATAAATCGACTCAGAAAGTGATTCTATGCATATTCTCAAAAGGAACCATGTGTCTCTCTCGTTTCCTTTTGCCTGTTACAAACATATGCACAAAGACATAATACCCTGTACCACAGTGTGGTATAGGGTATAAAAAATCGCGCAGACCTCGGTTCAACCTGAAAACTTTTCTGAGGTCCTACTTTTTTTCTATAGAAAAAAAAGAACGCTCAGACCTTAGTTCAACCTAAGGTACTATTTTTTTTCAATAGAATAAAATTCGCCCTGCCTCAATTCGACCTGAGGTGCTATTTTTTATATAGAAAAAAATTTCGCAGTCCTCAGTTCATCCAGAGGTATATTTTTTTCCATAGTAAACATATTCGCAGTCCTCAGTTCACCCTGAGGTATAATTTTTTTCCATAGAAAAAAAAAATTACGCAGACCTCAGTTCATCTCAGAACACCCTGAAAAAAATTGATCAAACCTTAGTTCAACCTAAGATGCTATTTTTTATAGAATAAAATTCGCCCGACCTCAGTTCGCCCTGAGGTGCTATTTATTTCTACAGAAAAAAAAGTTGCGCAGACCTCAGTTTACCCTGAGGTATAATTTTTTTCCATAAAAAAATCATGCAAACCTCAGTACACCCTAAAAACTCGCTCAGACCTTCGTTCAACCTAAGATGCTATTTCTTTCGATAGAATAAAATTCGCCAGACCTTCGTTCAACCTAAGATGCTATTTCTTTCGATAGAAAAAAAATCGCCCGGCCTCAATTCGCAGACCTCAGTTTATCCTGAAAAAAAATCGGTCAGACCTTAATTCAACCCAAGATGCTATTTTTTATAAAATAAAATTCGCCCGACCTTAGTTCGCCCTAAGGTGCTATTTATTTCTACAGAAAACAATTGCGAAGACCTCATTTTACCCTGAGGTATAATTTATTTCCATAGAAAAAATCGTGCAAACCTCATTACACCCTAAAAAAATCGCTCAGACCTTCATTCAACCTAAGATGCTATTTCTTTCGATAGAATAAAATTCGCCCGACCTTAGTTAGCCCTGTGGTGCTATTTTTTCGAGAGAAAAAAAATTCGCCGGACCTTAGTTAGCCCTGAGGTGCTATTTTTTCGAGAGAAAAAAAAATTCGCCCGACCTCAGTTCGCCCTGCGGTGCTATTGCTTTTTCTATAGAAAAACAATTGGGCAGACCTCAGTTTACCCTGAGGTATAATTTGTTCCATAGACAAAATCGTGCAGACCTCAGTTCACCTGAGGTGCAATTTTTTTTCTATAGGGAAACATTTTTCAGACCTCACTTTAACATAAGGTGTTATTTTTTCCATAGAAAAATCGCGTAGACCTCAGACCAGTGGTGCATTTTTTCTATAGCAAAATAAATCGCCCGACCTTAGTTCACCCTGATGTTCTAAATTTTTTTATAAAAAGCTCAGTTCACCCTGAAGTACCACTTTTTTCTAAAGCAAAAAAATTGCCCGGCCTTAGTTCACCCTGCGGTGAAAATGACACCTCAGTTCACCCGAGGTGCCATTTTTTCTATAGGGGAAAATTGTTTAGACCTCACTTCACCATAAGGTGTTATTTTTCCCATAGAAAAAATCGCGCAGACCTCAGACCAGTGGGGTATTTTTTCTATAGCAAAAAATTGCCCGACCTTAGTTCACCCTGATGTTCTAAATTTTTTTATAAAAAAGCTCAGTTCACCCTGAAGTACCACTTTTTTCTAAAGCAAAAAAATTGCCCGACCTTAGTTCACCCTGCGGTGCTATTTTTTTTTCTATAGAAAAAATTGAGCAGACCTCAGTTTAACCTGAGGTATCGTTTTTTCCATAGAAAAAATCGTGCAGACCTCAGTTCACCTGAGGTGCCATTTTTTCTATAGGGAAAAATCGTCCAGACCTCACCTCACCATAAGGTGATATTTTTTACATAGAAAAAATTGCGCAGACCTCAGACCAGTGGTGCATTTTTTCTAAAGCAAAACAAATTGCCAGACCTTAGTTCACCCTGATGTTCTACATTTTTTTTTTATAAAAAAGCTCAGTTCACCCTGAAGTACAATTTTTTTCTATAGCAAAAAAAAAAAATCGTCCGACCTTAGTTCACCCTGCGGTGCTATTTTTTTTTTCTATAGAAAAAATTGACCAGACCTCAGTTTAACCTGAGGTATCGTTTTTTTTTTCATAGAAAAAATCGTGCAGACCTCAGTTCACCTGAGGTGCCATTTTTTCTATAGGGAAAAATCGTTCAGACCTCACTTCACCATAAGGTGATATTTTTTCCATAGAAAAAATTCTAAAGCAAAACAAATTGCCAGACCTTAGTTCACCCTGATGTTCTACATTTTTTTTTTATAAAAAAGCTCAGTTCACCCTGAAGTATCATTTTTTTCTATAACAAAAAAATCGTCCGACCTTAGTTCACCCTAAGGTTCTAATTTTTTGCTATAGAAAAAAGCTCAGTTCACCCTGAGGTGAATTTTTTTCCATAGAAAAACTTTAGTAGACTTAAGTTCACCCTGAGGTGCATTTTTCCTACAGAAAAAAATTAGAAGACCTCACTTCACCCCGAGGTGTATTTTTTTCTATAAAAAATTGTAAAAATGGCACCTGAATTCCGAAGTTGTTCTATTTGCGAAAAAATACCACACGATAACTGAGGTATTGAGAAAAAAAACTCATCTCAAGAGAACTGCGGTTTCCGAATTTTTTTCTATCGAAGAAAAGTCGTCTATTTTTTCTATAGAAAAACTCGCGGAGTCCTCAGTTCGCCCTATATATATATATATATATATAACTTTTTTTTTTAAATCACATTGTCCTTATTTTTTGTGATGCCATTTTTTATAAAAAATCGAGGTGCCATTTTTTGTCTCTAGAAAAAAAATCCGCATAGACCTCGTTTCAGCCTTCATTTTATTTCTGTAAATCCAATGATATAATCCATGGAAACCCTTTTCCTCATTTAATACGCATTATTATGATTTTCTACAAACACATTAAAGGGTCCTGCATATACAGGATCGTTCTGCTGCGATTCAATTTATGCAAAACAAAAAAGCCGAACCAAAATTCATCATCAACAATCCAATTATTGGAAGTAAAGGTTAAAAGTGAAAAAATTAATTATGACTATGAATGAATGTGGGCCACATTGAATCGTTCGGTTGCCATAAATCACAGAGCTCATGCTGGAACGAAAGTCAAATGAAAATCCCGTTCGCATCATTGCACAATATGGAAATTGAATTGGATCATTAAATTGGTGGTCTTTGATTTTTTCGGTAGAGAAAGAAAATTATCTGAGGTCTCCGATTTTTTTTCTTAATGGAAAGACTCACCTCATGTGAACTAAGGTCTCCGATTTTTTTTCTATGTGGGAAAAATAACTGAGGTATCCGATTTTTGGTCTATAGAGAAAAAACTCATCTCAATTGAACTGAGGTTTCCGCATTTTTTTCCTATAGGAGAAACAGTGTTCTCGGGTCGTCAATTTGTGTTTTCTATACAAAAAAATGACCTAAGTTAACTTTTTCGGTAGAGAAAAATCATTCGCTGAGGTCTCCGATTTTTTTCTTAATGGAAAGACTCAACTCATGTGAACTAAGGTCTCCGATTTTTTTTTCTATGTGGAAAAAATAACTAAGGTATCCGATTTTTTATCTATAGAGAAAAAAACTCATCTCAATTGAACTGAGGTTTCCGAATTTTTTTCCTATAGGAGAAATAGTATCGTCGGGTCGTCAATTTGTTTTTTTCTATACAAAAAAAAAGACCTAAGTTAACTTTTCCGAACTGAGCCGATATTTTTTTATATAAATCATTCTAGGTTAATATAGCAGCTATATATATATATATATATATATAATTTCAATCAACTAAATGGCGCCCAATTAAATGAATCGAAATTTGAAGAGGTTTTGCAATTTGAAAAAAAATACCTCAGTAAACTTAGCCGAACTGAGCCGATCTATTTTTTATAAAAATAACCTCAAGTGAATATAGCATATATATATATATATATATATATATGTATATATATAATATGTATATATATATATAATTTCAATCGACTAAATGGCGCCCAATTAAAGAAATCAAAATTTTGAAGGGGTTTCCAAATTGAATCGATTCCGATTACGTGTGTCGAGTTTTGTTAAAATAAATTAAGATATAGAAGTACAACCCATATACAGTTTTGTCCGATGACAAGTAAATGGAGGCACCAAATACCCTACATAGACTTCGGAATTAAGTCTAGACTTGTGTTCGTAATATTCCATTCAAACTTAAATTAAGTTCGAAAATGGTGAATATGGAAAATGTGTGGTATACCTTATGTGGTGTACCTCGAAACTTGAGACATTATTGATATGTTTGCTAGGCTGATATTCGGTTGAAATGTGTTCAAAGTCCAGCATAGCTTTTTATCCTGATCGAGAATATACATATATACTTTATGGGACCTCCGGAGGATATTCCGAGGTGTTGCAAACGGAATGACAAATATAATATACACTTCATCTTATGGTGGGGGTATAAAAATCACACCCGGCGACCTGAAGTCTCCGATTTGTTTCTTTTATTAGAAAAGAAAAGCTTCCTCAGGTGAACTGAGGTCTCCAAATTAGCTTCTATATGAAAAAAAATCACCCCATTGAATTGAGATCCATGAGAATTTTTTTCTATAAAAAAATCTCCTCAGGTGAACTGAGATATCTCAAATGTTTCTATATATTGAAAAATTTCCCCAATGACATTGTTTTTTAAATTGGAGAAAATCGATTCAGATATAGCTGTCATATATGGGTTCCACCGATATCATTCAAATTCTCCATCAAAGTTCTAATGTTTATTAGCGTAACGTTCTGAAATGAATCGATAATGATGTTTTCCAAATATTCTGAAAATCGGTCACGATTTAGGTGTAACTCCCATATATTTTTTTCCTCCGATTTCATGTGATCTTGCGCCATATACTGAACGTTTGTTTTCGATTGGGACATAACATTTTTATAGGGAGGTCTCCGGATTTTTTTTCTGTATAAAAAAAAAACAAGTAGAAAAATGTCAGTCCCTCAGTTTATGGATCGCCGAGTCCTTCGGAATTACACACAGGTTTTTTGATTATGGAAGAGGCACCAACAGGAGTGGACCTATGGGTCAATTCACTTGGTATTGGATTTGTAAATATTGAAAATGTTGACCATTTATGGGGGAGGTATCAGAAACAGAGGACCAAAGGGTCCACTGACTCGTTCTAAGCTGTTTAGAGACAATAGGTCGTGCAAAGTTTGGTTTAAAGTGGGGCATTTCATTCGCCTGATATTGGGTTTATAAATATGGACAATTTTGACCATTTGTGTGGGATGTTGGAGTGGACCAATGGGTCCCACGTTCGGTAGGTGAAGTACCAGAAGGATAGGACCGATTTTCTCCTTCTTCGAACTTGAACCGAGTTTGGAAGAAATATCACTATATACAAAGTTTGGACTAAATCGGTCACTCCCTTCGAGAGTTATTGTGCACACCAGCTACTAGACAGACAGATGGGCGGACATTTCTAAATCGACTCCAAATTATCTGAAACGGATTTGGTCCAAATTAACATGGAGTCTAAAACCGATATTTCGATGAGGCACATTTTTGCCGTACCAAAGTTTGTATCCCTCTTTAGCCATAAGGCTGAGTGTATAAAAAAATCAGAGAACTGAGACCTCGGGTCGATTTACGCAATCTGTCTGTTAAAATCACGATAGAGATCGCAACACTTAAGATAGAGCTCTGAAATTTTGCACATACATTGCTAGAACTCCTAGGATGTTTGGTATTGCAAATGGAATATATTGGTTCACCTTTTGGTGTAGCCCCTATATAGCGGTACTCCCCATTATTCGATATTTTAGGGTTTTTGGGCAGGTTTTCAAACCGAATTAGCTGTAATTTGGTATTTTGGGTTCTCATAGCATAGTACATCTCCGTACCAAAATTTATTAATTTTGACCCATGTTTCAGGGTAGCCCACATATAACGGTATCCCCCACTTTTCGGTATTTTGAGGATTTTGGACAGGTTTTCCAACCGAGTTGGCTGTAATTTGGTATTTTGGGTTCTTATTGATTAACATATATACATACCAAACATTAATATTGACCCAAGTTTCAGGGTAGCCCGCATATAACGGTACCCTCAATATATTCGGTATTTTGGGGATCTTGGACCCCATTTCCATCCTAATTGGCTGTAATTTGGTATTTAGGGTTTTCATTGTATAGCACATCTCTGTACCAAAAATTAATAATATTGACCGAAGTTTCAGGGTAACCTGCATATATTCTGTATTTTTTGGATTTTGGACACGCCCAACTTTTACATATTTTGAGAATTTCAATTATATTTTTCTCACGTATTTTCCGGTATGTTCGAGGTCCTATCATAACATTAGTTTTTTTCGAACCGAAATCTTTGTGTTTTTTATAGAAAAAAATCTCATTTAACTGAGGTCTTTGATGTGTAGCTAATAAGGGCCATCTGGCCATCCTCACCAGTCGAAGCATTTCACTGCTTTCCAAAAGCTTAATTTTCCCAAAATGTTGGTTCTCATAAAAAAAAAACAAGTAAGGAAAGTAGTAAAGTCGGACGGGACCGACTATATGATACCCTTCACCTCCTTGGGTATATTCAACAGATGAATCCTAACAAACGTCGCATTTTTAAAAGACCAGTAAAATGAAACTGGATCCATAAACATGCAATTCTGCAACCGATACTAAACATTTCATTTGGTCAGACATAGAAGCTATATCTAAATCTGAACCGATTTCAGGAAACTTAAGACACCTCATTCTAGACCTACATCATTACGCTGTGCCAAATTTCGTGCAAATCGAAATATATAGGGACTTTGGTGCTATATCAAAATCAGAACCGATTTTCAAAAAACTTAACACACATCATTGTAGACCTAATTCATTACGATGTGCCAAATTTCGTGCAAATCGAAAGATATATGGGGACTTTGGTGCACCATTTACATTAAATCGGACGAAAATATATATGGGAGCTATATTTAAATCTGAACCGATTTTCAGGAAACTTAACACACATCATTCTAGGACTAAATCATTGCGCTGTGCCAAATTTCGTGCAAGTCGAAAGATATATAGGGACTTTGGTGCACCATGTACATTAAATCGGACGAAAATATACATGGAAGCTATATCTAAATCTGGACCGATTTTCAAGAAACTTAACACACATCATTCTATGCCTCATTTATTACGCTGTGGCAAATTTCATGCAAATCGAAAGATGTAGAGGGACTTTGGTCCACCATTTACATTAAATCGGACGAAAATATATATGCGAGCTATATTTAAATCTGAACCGATTTTCAGGAAACTTAACACACATCATTCTAGGACTAAATCATTGCGCTGTGCCAAATTTCGTGCAAGTCGAAAGATATATAGGGACTTTGGTGCACTATTCACATTAAATTGGACGAAACTATATATGGGAGCTATATCTAAATCTGATTTTCACGAAACTGAGCACACATAATTCTAGACCTAATTCAGTAGGCTATAACAATTTCCGTGCAAATCGAAAGATATGTAGGGACTTTGGTGTCCATTTCCCTTAAATCGGGCGAAACTATATATGAGAGCTGTATATAAATCTGAACCGATTTTCACGAAACTTAGCACACGTCATTCTAGACTTAATTCAATACGCTATGCCAAAATTCGTGCAAATCAAATGATTTTCAGGGACTTTGGCGCACCATTTACGTAAAATCGGGCGAAGCTATATATGGGAGCTATATCCAAATCTGAACCGATTTTCACGAAACTTAGCACACATCATTCTAGACCTAAATCAATAGGCTATACTAAATTTCGTGCAAATCGAAAGGTATATAGGGTCTTTGGTACCCCATTTACATTAAATCAGACGAAACTATATATGGGAGCTATATCTAAATCTGAACCGATTTTCTCCCATTTCAATAGGGTTCGTCCTTGGGCCAAATAAGTGACATGTGCCAAATTTCATCCAAATTGGATCATAAATGCGACCTGTACTTTGTTAACAAAAATACATGGACGGACAGACAGACGGACATGCTTGAATCAACTCAGAAAGTGATTCTATGCATATTCTCAAAAGGAACCATGGGTCTATCTCGATTATTTTTGCCTGTTACAAACATATGCACAAAGACATAATACCCTGTACCACAGTGTGGTGAAGGGTATAAAAACCAGTAAGGAAAGTAGTAAATAGGAAGGGGCCGACTATATGATACCCTTCACCACTATGGGTATATTAAACAAGACTATTATCACGATTTTCACGAAACATGGCACACATCATTCTGGATTAAATTCAAAACGCTATGCAACATAAGAACTTGGTACATTATTTAGATTAAATCGGACGAAAATATGTATATCTAGATCTGAATTGATTTTCTCGAAACTTGGCACACATCATTCTAGACTCAATTCAGTACGTTATACCAAATTTGGTGCAAATCGAAAGATATATAGGGACTTTGGTGCACAATTTACATGAAATCGGACGAAACTATATATGGGAGCTATATCTAAATCTGGACCGAATTGCACGAAACATACCAGACATCATTCTAGGCTCAATTCAGTACGTTATGCCAAATTTCGTGCAAATCGAAAGATATATAGGGACTTTGGTGCACCTTTTACATGAAATCGGACGAAACTATATATGGGAGCTATATCTAAATCTATACCGATTTTCTCGAAACTAAGCACACATCATTCCAGCATCAATTCAGTACGTTATACCAAATTTCGTGCAAATCGAAAGATATATAGGGACTTTGGTACACCATTTACATTAAATCGGATATGGGAGCTATATCTAAATCTGAACCGATTTTCTCCAATTTCAATAGGGTTCGTCCTTGGGCCAAATAAGTGACATGTGCCAAATTTCATCCAAATCGGATCATAAATGCGACCTGTACTTTGTTCACAAAAATACATGGACGGACGGACGGACAGACGGACATGCGTCTATCTCGTTTCCTTTTGCCTGTTACAAACATATGCACAAAGACATAATACCCTGTACCACAGTGTGGTGAAGGGTATAAAAAATACTACCTAGAAGAGACCATTAAAATGTTTTAATATTACCCATTGGAATTTATATTCTTCTTATTAGTTATTTCACTCTGCCTCCCCCTCTCCCGCTCTCAGTGGGTTTATCACTTTTTTATTTATTTTAATTTTTATTATTATTTATATTAATTAAATAAAAAATAACCTTCAGCATCACTACACCATAGACCATAGTATAAACTAGTTGGCAACACTGTTCGTATGAACCCACATTTCATTGGCATTGCCAACACAGACGATGCAAGGAGATTGTAAGGGGGCAACAAAAACAACAATAGCAATACCGGCTGATAAACCAACAAACGAAACACAGCTTGAAACAAATTGTCAATGCAATGTTCGGCTATCAGTGTGTGTCGGTCGTCAATGGCAGTGGCAAAAATGCATTGCAAAAATCTATACTCACACACATGTACGCACACATCTCTACTTATTTACAGGTATATACGTTTTGTACATTTTGTACATGTAAATATCTACTCATATGCTGCTCTCTATCTCTTCCATGCATGTATGATATGGTCTGGTTTGGCATACCCTGGCCTATCCGAACCAAAAGACCCCATATATTACACAGTCTGTTGTATTCTCTGTTATGTATTACAACTTTGTTGTTGCTGTTATTGTTATTGCTATTTGTTTGTTTGTTTTTTTATTACCGGATTGGACCTTAGAGTATGTTGTTCACATTTAACATTGAAAACGTACATTGACATAAATGCAATGCATTTTTTTACTGCAGCTACGCTCTCCCCCAGAACGCTCTCCGAAATACATAGATTCTCCGGATTCTCTAGTGTATCTTTACTCTCTTTACATCGGTTCTGCTCGTAATTGCATGATGGGTATGTGTGAGTAATCGATGTAATTGTAAAAATATATATTGTAAGCAGTAGTTTCAGAAAGATGAAAAAAAAAACGACAACAACAACATAAACACCTACATCTATGCATGGTCAACTGAACGAGCGACCGGACCAGTCAATCAACCAAACCGAACGATTAAAAAACGTGAACTTCAGAGCTAGGTTAATAAAGAATAAAAAAAATATGAAAGCAGAAAAAATAGATAAGTTGGAAAGTCACAATGGTCGTCAGGGGCCTCAAATTGGTCTTCGAAATGCAGAGGGCCTCCAGTAGAAAAAACACCTTATAAATAGTTGTCTTTATAGAAACAACAAACTAAAAATATAAATGGTATCCCAAATAACCCGCCAACTCTACTAAAGCCTTTCGTTTCCAAGACAAAGGGGTCTACGATCCGAAACGACCCAAGTTTTTCTCGGCCAACATCTGTCACCTCAGCCCATTGTGTAAAAGCAATAGGGCCACAACAACAACTAAAGCCTTTCAATCCCACGATGTTCGATTCTACGCCTCGGATTGACTCGGAGGAATCAACTTCCGACCAAGGGCTGTCAACCTAGCAAGTACATGTTCGTGTATTTTTTCAACTTGGCAGCTTTATTACCCGGAATGTTTGCTCCGGATTCTTTTGTCCGTGCCGGGATTGAGATAAACCCCGGACCATGGTTCTGCTCAGCATCCACCACAGATCGATCTCGGCGAGATGCAATGGATGCGGAGAATTGGTTCATTTCAGGAGTTGTTCAGGCATTAGCCGGATACAGGAGAATAGGGAAAAGGACTACGTTGCTTCATGCTGCGCCAATGCAGTCCCCAGCGAGTCGTCGTCATCACCGCCAGTCCACGTCATCATCTCAACTCCTGATAACGTGTCGTTTTTCCAATTCAACTGCAATGGACTTCGAGGGAAAATCAGCATGATAGTGGATTTTATGAGTCGAAGAAGTATTATGGTCGCGGTGATCTGGGAAACGAAGCTGAACATCAGCTGTAGTCAGAGTTGTGATGGATACAACTTAATTAGAAAGGATCGTACATCATCGTGCCTTTCAAACCCACGACGGTCGGTTCCATGCATCGGATTGACTCGGAGGAATCAACTTCCGACCAAGGGCTGTCAACATAGCAAGTACATGTTCGTGTATTTTTTCAACTTGGCAGCTTCATTACCTGGAATGTTTGCTCCGGATTCTTGTGTTCATGTCGGGATTGAGACAAACTTTTCTCCAATTCAACTGCGATGGAACTTCGAGGGAAAATCAACAAGATAGTGGATTTTATGAGTCGAAGAAGTATTATGGTCGCGGTGATCTAGGAAACGAAGCTGAACAACAGCTGCAGTCTTCAGAGTTGTGATGGATACAACTAAATTAGAAAGGATCGTACACCATCGTGCCTTTCAATCCCACGACGATCGATTCTACGCATCGGATTGACTCGGAGGAATCAACTTCCGACCAAGGGCTGTCAACATAGCAAGTACATGTTCGTGTATTTTTTCAACTTGGCAGCTTCATTACCTGGAATGTTTGCTCCGGATTCTTGTGTTCATGTCGGGATTGAGACAAACTTTTCTCCAATTCAACTGCGATGGAACTTCGAGGGAAAATCAACAAGATAGTGGATTTTATGAGTCGAAGAAGTATTATGGTCGCGGTGATCTAGGAAACGAAGCTGAACAACAGCTGCAGTCTTCAGAGTTGTGATGGATACAACTAAATTAGAAAGGATCGTACACCATCGTGCCTTTCAATCCCACGACGATCGATTCTACGCATCGGATTGACTCGGAGGAATCAACTTCCGACCAAGGGCTGTCAACATAGCAAGTACATGTTCGTGTATTTTTTCAACTTGGCAGCTTCATTACCTGGAATGTTTGCTCCGGATTCTTGTGTTCATGTCGGGATTGAGACAAACTTTTCTCCAATTCAACTGCGATGGAACTTCGAGGGAAAATCAACAAGATAGTGGATTTTATGAGTCGAAGAAGTATTATGGTCGCGGTGATCTAGGAAACGAAGCTGAACAACAGCTGCAGTCTTCAGAGTTGTGATGGATACAACTAAATTAGAAAGGATCGTACACCATCGTGCCTTTCAATCCCACGACGATCGATTCTACGCATCGGATTGACTCGGAGGAATCAACTTCCGACCAAGGGCTGTCAACATAGCAAGTACATGTTCGTGTATTTTTTCAACTTGGCAGCTTCATTACCTGGAATGTTTGCTCCGGATTCTTGTGTTCATGTCGGGATTGAGACAAACCCCGGACCATGGTTCTGCTCAGTTTGGCACAACAATTCAACTGCGATGGAACTTCGAGGGAAAATCAGCAAGATAGTGGATTTTATGAGCCGAAGAAGTATTATGGCCGCGGGAAACGAAGCTGAACAACTGCTGCAGTCTTCAGAGTTGCAGTCTTCAGTTGTGATGGATACAACTTAATTAGAAAGGATCGTATAAGAGGCGGAGGATTAGCATTCCTATTGCACCATTCTGTCCAGTACATACCTATCTCGCTTGAGTTAGACTATAGTGACCCATATATGGAGCGTATGGGGGTAGCGGTCAAGTGTAGTACTGTCGAAGTAGAGGTGATTAACGTTTACATTCCGTCGTTAAATAGCTGTGCCGCAAGTTATTTGCCAGACATTAGCCAACTTTTGGAAGGCGAGGACATACCCACCAGGATATGGGGAGACTGCTAAACCTCACCGGACATTTCAATCGTGCCTCCAGGTCTGACAAATGCCGGCGCTTGGCAACCCGTTATATCATTGAGGTAAGAGCACCTCCCTATTATCATATCCAATAATAGACCACCAGACTTCATAACTTTCCATAATTATAGGAAAGCCAATAGACAAGAGATCAGGAATTTCAACAATCGTCACTTCAGAGAACTGCCCAACCCTTCTGATGCTCGGGTAGCAGAAAGGAATTTCCGGGACATCATCATATCCGCTCGCTATATACCTGCGTGTCGTATACCCGAACTAAGACCAAACTTCCCAGCAGAGGCAGCAAGATTAGTGAATGAACATGATGAGCTTCGTCGTACTAAACCCAGAATCAGAAAACTGACCTTAGAGATGAACAAGTTAGTCAGCGAGCACAAGCGGAAAAGTGGCTGGAACATCTGAAGTGTTGTAACATCAGTACCGGAGTGAGTAAATTGTGGGCAACGGTTAAGTCGCTCTAGAACCATCGAAGGAAGGATGATCGGACGTCTGTATCATTTAACGGCGTTGAGGTGACAGATCCGAAGAGGTGCGCCAGATTCAACTAGCACTTTATAGAGTACGCCAAGAGTGAGCGGGCGAAGAGAAGAGTATTGCGCCGTATACGCTCTCTTCATGTGGAGGAGGAACCACCACAATTTACGTTGGAGGATGTTGCAAGTGTCATCAGAAGCGCGAAATCATTCAAGGCGCTAGGTCCAAATGGAATCTCCATGATGATGTTGAACCAGCTTGATGAGCTAGGAATAGAGTACTTTACTAAAGTCCTCAACTTGTCGTGGCTATCGACAAATTGGATAGCCCTGGAAAAAGGGCAGGGTCGTCCCGCTACTGAAGCCAGGCAAGAATGCCAACAAAGGTGAGTCATACAGCCGCTCTCACTTTTGTCGCCAGTAGCAAAGACACTTGAGGCTTTACTCCATAGCATTCGTGAATGCTACTCAGTTGCTGATCATCAACATGGGTTCCGGAAGCAGCATAGTACAACAACAGCTTTGCTCGCCATTTCCACACACGTTGCGGAAGGACTGGTTGAGCCTTGTAACAGGACAGTTGCAGTAGCGCTGGACCTATCAAAGGCATTTGATACCGTCAACCACGTCAAGCTGTTCGAGGACGTCGAGACAACAACCCTACAGCCAAATTCGAAACGTTGGATCGTAAGCTATATGTGTGGACGCCAGTCGTATGTGGAATTCAGAGACAAGAAGTCGAATGCCTGTAGATTTAAACAGGGAGTTTTCAAGCAGGGGCGATATTTCCGGAACTGTTTAACCTCTACCTCTCAGGATTTCCACTTCCATCGGACGGTATAAAGATCGTAATATATGTAGATGATTGTACGATTATGGCGTCAGGACCTAAAATTTATGACATTTGCGAGAGGCTGAACCATTATCTCGTAGATATTGCAGACTTTTTTCCGGTCGAGGAATATGGAAATATCCGCCACTAAGTCAAGGGCCACACTGTTCACCACATGGACAGCGGAGATGCGGATAACTTTGAATGTGCAGGTCGATGGTCCACAATTCTGGCCACCAATTACCCCAAGGTTCTAGGGGTAACATTCGATAGTCTTTATAAGTCGTCCGCGCATGCCACAGCTATTTGCGATAAGATCAGGAGCAGAAACAAGGTTCTCCAGTCGCTAGCCGGCAACACTGGGGAGCTGACAAAGAAACCTTGTTGACGACATACTCAGCAATAGGCCGGTCTGTGGTAAACTATAAGGCGCCAGTGTATTCCGCTATCGTCAATGCAACGCAGTGGAAAAGTCTTCAATGAGGACTGCAACTGGGTGTCTCCTCATGACACCCAATAGACCACATACATGAAGAGGCGAAGATCCTTCCAGTGCGTCAACACAACTAGATGTTGTTGATGCTATACCTGCTTGGGTGTTAAAGAAGTAGCCATTATAATAGCCATCCAAATCGTTACCTAATGGATAGGCACCCACAACGTAGGCATGGCAGGAAGGATCTTCATGATGTGGAGAGAGAGGTCCAAAGTTACAAAAGGGAACCTCCAGGCCTATCAAACTGGATTGAATCGTATTCACAAGGATGTAGTTGAGGAAGCAATTCGAGAATATCGTGTGAATACAATCCTCGTAGATCACCCGCCTATAGCTGACGAAGAACAGCAGCTACCTCGACAAAGCAGAGTGGTCTTGGCACAATTAAGATCAGGATGTTGTAGCCGCCTCAATTCATATTGGGCACGAATTAATGGAGAGCTGCTACAACAATAATAACTAAAGCCTTTAGGTCCTTTACAAGGACATAGATAAGGCGTGGATTTTTCAATTATTTTTTCGGGGACATATATAAGGCGTGGATTTTTAAATAATTTTTCGGGGACATATATAAGGCGTGGATTTTTAAATCATTTTTTTTCGCCAAAAGGTCTTCTATGTAGAGAAGGCCAACACTAGGTCTTCTATGTAAGACCTTTCATATGTCTTCTATAGATCTCATACAAACAGAAACGATCTATAGAACGACTTTCTATGTAGAGAAGAACTTCTGTGGGTTTTCCACAGAGAGAAGACCTTCTGTATGCCTTCTTTAAATATTCTATATAGACAAGATCACCAGTAGGTCTTCTATGTAGATAAGATATACTGTGGGTCTTCTCTGTAGATAAGCCCATCTGCAGGTCTTCTACGTTCCATATATTTTCCACAGACAGAATGCTGTCATAAGTCTCATATAGAAAACCTTCTATAGGCCGGCTCTTTATGTAGAATACCTGCAGAAGGTCTTTTATTAAGAGAATGCCTTCAATAGGTATCCTATGTGGACACGACGTTCAATCGGTGTTCTATTTAGAGCAGATCTAAATAAAATATTATTTGAAAAATCAACGCCTTCAGCTGGTCCTTAAAAGAATATTCTTTAAAAAATCCACGCCTTCAGCTGGTCGTTAAAAGAATATTCTTTAAAAAATGAACGCCTTGAGCTGGTCCTCAAAAGAATATTCTTTAAAAAAATCCACGCCTTCAGCTGGTCCTCTAGAAAATATTCTTTAAAAGATCCACGCCTATAGCTTAGCTGATCCTCTAGAAAATACTCTTTAAAAAATCCACGCCTATAGCTTAGCTGGTCCTCTAGAAAATATTCTTTAAAAGATCCACGCCTATAGCTTAGCTGATCCTCTAGAAAATACTCTTTAAAAAATCCACGCCTATAGCTTAGCTGGTCCTCTAGAAAATATTCTTTAAAAAATACACGCCTAAAGCTTAGCTGGTCCTCTAGAAAATATTCTTTAAAGAATCCACGCCTATAGCTGAGCTCGTCCTCTAGAAAATATTCTTTAAAAAATCCACGCCTTGTGTTGGTCCTTGAAAAAAATATTCTTTAAAAAATCCACGCCTTGTGTTGGTCCTTGAAAAAAATATTCTTTAAAAAACCCACGCCTATAGTTCAGCTGGTCCTCTAGAAAATATTCTTTAAAAAATCCACGCCTTGTGTTGGTCCTTGAAAAAAATATTCTTTAAAAAATCCACGCCTTGTGTTGGTCCTTGAAAAAAATATTCTTTAAAAAACCCACGCCTATAGTTCAGCTGGTCCTCTAGAAAATATTTTTTAAAAAATCCACGCCTATACCTGAGCTGGTCCTCTAGAAAATGTTCTTTAAAAAATCGACGCCTATAGCTTAGCTGGTCCTCTAGAAAATGTTCTTTAAAAAATCGACGCCTATAGCTTAGCTGGTCCTCTAGAAAATATTCTTTAAAAAATCCACGCCTGTAGCTGAGCTGGTCCTCTAGAAAATATTCTTTAAAAAATCCACGCCTGTAGCTGAGCTGGTCCTCTAGAAAATATTCTTTAAAAAATCCACGCCTATAGCTGAGCTGTTCCTCTAGAAAATAATCTTTAAAAAATCCACGCCTATAGCTGAGCTGGTCCTCTAGAAAATATTCTTTAAAAAATCCACGCCTATAGCTCAGTCCTCTAGAAAGTATTCGTTAAAAACCCACGCCTAAGGTGATCCCTGAAATATATTCCTTTAAAAAATGTCTATCCTAGTCCTTGAAAAAATCCACTCCTTACTTGGTCTCTTTAAAAAAAATTTCAATCCACGCCACTTGACGGCCCAAAAAAGAGACACACACCGACATCCCTGAGAATGGGTTCCATCTTTCATGTGCAGCACTAGCTTAAGTCCATTTCGTCGTTTTTTTCTGTTCTGTTTTGCTTAGGGGTTAAAGGTGATAAACCCTGACATCGACTCATTCACTTCGTAACCATTCTTTCGCCACATACATCACATTCCTTTTTGTGTATGGGTGTGTGTGTGTGTGTATGCTTTAACCCTCGACCAATTGCAATACACATGCATATTTGTTGTCATGCTTGCATGTATAGTCGATGTTGTTGTAGTTATCGTTGTTGTTGTTGCTGTAAATTATGACATTTTTAATTGAATGTCTCCTCATAAATTTCACAACAATCATAATCAGCACATGTCTGGTCTGGTTGACATGTTGTTGTATTTAAATCTATATGTGTATGAAACAACAACAAAAACAAATATGAATTACCTTTAACATTGACTTGAAGTTGTCACGCGATGTAGCTAATGTGGAGATTTTATTTTGTTGGTGTTTTGTTGTTGTTGTTACCAGACAGTACCTGGGGAGTGGGGGAAAATGATTTGAAATATAGAAATAAATCAAAATAATGTTACGATAATAGTTGGTGTCTCCTATAGGGATTATTCTAGGAAATAAAAAAGGCATGCATTTAGTCAGGAAAAAATCCGTCATCTGGGAAATTTTTGTTTCTTTAATGGGGGGAAATTTTTATTTTATGAAAAAATTTCCAGTTCAAAACTAATTAATATTTAATTAATTGCTATATCTTCTATTATTGCATGTAAGCCATTTGAAAAACAAACAAGTTTTAAATTTTGTTATAAAAACAAAAAAATTGTTTGAGCTACTATCAATGACGTGGTTTTAGTATTTTTTTTAACTATTAAAGGATTGATTTTTAAATTTATTTTTGAGGTTGATTTTTTTAATTTATTTCTATGTGAACTATTAACAGGCGTTTAAAAATCATTTTCTAAGGACCTTTTTGTTTTATTTTCTAAGGACCTATCTATACGGCGTAGATTTTTTTATAATTTATTTTCTAAGGACCTATATATCCGGCGTTGATTTTTTTACAATTTATTTTCTAAGGACTCAACCACCAGGCGTGGATTTTTTAAAAATTATTTTCTAAGGACATATCCATCAGGCGTGGATTTTTTAAAAAATATTTTCTAAGGACATATCCATCAGGCGTGGATTTTTTAAAGGTTATTTTCTAAGGACCTATCCATCAGGCGTGGATTTTTAAAATTTATTTTCTAAGGACATATCCATCAGGCGTGGATTTTTTAAAAAATATTTTCTAAGGACATATCCATCAGGCGTGGATTTTTTAAAGGATATTTTCTAAGGACCTATCCATCAGGCGTGGATTTTTAAAATTTATTTTCTAAGGATCCATCAGTCGTGGATTTTTTAAAATTTATTTTCTAAGGACCTATCTATTAGGCGTGGATTTTTTTCTTCAAATTTATTTTCTAAGGATCTATCTATCAGGCGTGGATTTTTTACAATTTATTTTCTAAGGACTCAACCACCAGGCGTGGATTTTTTAAAATTATTTTCTAAGGACCTATCCATCAGGCGTGGATTTTTTAAAATTTATTTTCTAAGGACTTATCCATCAGGCGTGGATTTTTTAAAATTATTTTCCAAGGACCTATCTATCAGGCGTGGATTTTTTTTACAATTTATTTTCTAAGGACCTATCTGTCAGGCGTGGATTTTTTTACAATTTATTTTCTAAGGACCTATCTATCAGGCGTGAATTTTTTTACAATTTATTTTCTAAGGACCTATCCTTAGGCGTGGATTTATTTTACAATTTATTTTCTAAGGACCTATCTATCAGGCGTGGATTTTTTTACAATTTATTTTCTAAGGACCTATCCTTAGGTGTGGATTTTTTAAATTTATTTTCTAAGAACCTATCCATTAGGCGTGGATTATTTAAAATTTATTTTCTAAGGACCTATCCATCAGGCGTGCATTTTGTAAGGACCTACCCATCAGGAGTAGACCTATCCATCAGACGTGGATTTTGTAAGAACCTATCCATCAGGCGTGTATTTTGTAAGGACCTACCCATCAGGAGTAGACCTATCCATCAGACGTGGATTTTGTAAGGACCTATCCATCAGACGTGGATTTTGTAAGGACCTATCCATCAGGCGTGCATTTTGTAAGGACCTATCCATCAGGCGTGGATTTTGTAAGGACCTACCCATCAGGAGTGGACCTATCCATCAGACGTGGATTTTCTAAGGACCTATCCATCATGCGTGGATTTTGTAAGGACCTATCCATCAGGCGTGTATTTTGTATTTTCTAAGGACCTATCCATCAGGAGTGGACCTATCCATCAGGCGTGGATTTTCTAAGGACCTATCCATCAGAAGTGGACCTATCCATCAGGCGTGGATTTTCTAAGGACCTATCCATCAGGAGTGGACCTATCCATCAGGCGTGGATTTTCTAAGGACCCATCCATCAGAAGTGGAACTATCCATTAGGCGTGGATTTTCTAAGCACCTATCCATCAGGCGTGGATTTTCTAAGGACCTATCCATCAGGCGTGGATTTTCTAAGGACCTATCCATCAGGAGTGGACCTATCCATCAGGCGTGGATTTTCTAAGAACCTATCCATCAGCTTGAATTTTTTAATAATATTTTTGAAGCACTGTCAAAGGCTTAGATTTTTTAAAAATTATTTTTGAAGTACTAACAAAGTCGTGGATTAAAAAAAAATTCTAAGGGACTTTTCAAAAAATTTCTGAGTCACAGTCATTGATGTTTTCGGAATATAAAACTATTTTCGAAACCCATAAAAAACCTACATGTACTTTGAAGTGTGAAAAACTGCTTCCTTTATCACAAAAAAAAAATAACAGATAAATTGACGATACTTTGTTGTGGTTCATCTTCATATCTTTTAGTTTATGAGCGGAAATAAAACTCTGAAATTTACTTTGTAAAGAAAATTGGAAAAATGTGTTTTTGCAAATTATACAAAAACCACAAGCTAAGGCAAGCAACAGCAACATAAGGATCCTTAAAGTGTAAAACCAAAAATTTACAACTACCACTACACAATATGCATCTTTAACAATATATGATATTACATACACACAAATGTATACAACCCTATTTTACACATCCACACACGTATAGAAATACATACATACAAATATTCAAGTAACATGAAACTTGTGTAAATTGCATTAAATATTTTAAGAAGATTGATTGAATTTATGTCAAAATTGTTTGTTGTTGTTGGTGTATATAAACAGCCTGGCATGGTGTCCTAACATGTTAGGAATATTGAAACGAACGAACGAACAGTTTTGAGCAGATTTCAATTTTGTTTTTGGCAAATAAAGGTTGAGAAGACAGCAATGGAATACCTCCATTGAAATGTTCCATTCCAAGGCGTATGAGTAATATGAAATGGAATAACAAGAGATAACGTAGCCGACCATAGGACATGGGAGTCCAGTGGGGCGTATAAGTAATATTGTTTGGTATGGAGCGAATATAATATTTATTGAAATTTTATTATCGAATTAAGGCAAAACGAATTTTAAATATAATTAATTTATTAGTTGTAAACATAAATAAATACTCACAGTACTAGAGACATACATAATCCACACATTAATTTACATACCTGCAAAGATATCAAAAATTGCGATAAATATTAATGAGGTTTTAAAATTACTCTTTAGAGATCAATGGATTTTAACAAGAGTTTAAATAATAAGAACACGATTGCGTGGTGTAGTCAAGACTTTGTTGAGGGAAATTAATTGAAATTAATTACAAAGATGTGTACATTAATACGAGCATAAAAGGAAGGTACTACCAAAGACGTGTATTTTTTAACAAAATTATTTTTTGAGGTGCTACCAAAAGCGTGAATTTTTTTAAAAATTATTTTTTTGTGGTACCAACAAAGTCGCTAATTTTTTAAAAATTATTTTTTAAGGTACTACTAAATACGTGGCTTTTTTACCCTTTACCACACTGTGGCACTGAGTTCAAGGACGTGCAGGCGATAGGCATGAATTTTTTTAACGAATATTGTTTTAAGGCTCACCACAGGCGCGGAATTTTTAAAGAATATTTTTTCAAGGTTCAGAACAGACGGGGATTTTTTAAGAATATTTTAAAATGATTTAAAAATCCACGCCTTTATTTATGTCCCCAAAAAATGATTTAAAAACTCCACGTCTTATCTATACTTGTAAAGGACTAACTAAATGCTTTAGTTATTGTTGTTGTTGATGTAGCTGATTGTACTGCTGTGTATTTCTTCCTAATCTGGTTCTGCTCTAACTCAGGAAGACTGCGACCTGTATCGGTTGAGTCCAAAGAGAAGATGGGGTTAGGTGAATGGGTTTGGCTGGGCAGTTGAATAGGTGTAGCGTGATATTATCGACCTCTCCGTTAATTCGTGCCCAATATGAATTGCGGCAGCTACACCATCCTGATCTTAATTGTGGCAAGACCACTCTGCTTTGTCGAGGTAGCTGCTGCTCTTCTTCAGCTATCGTAGGCGGGTGATCTCCGAGGATTGTATTCACACGATATTCTCGAATTGCTTCCTCAACTGCATCCGATAGGCCTGTTGATGTAGAGGTTCCCTTTTGAACCTTTATATACCTTTCGATTTGCTTGAAATTTGGCATAGAGTACTGAATTAATGATGTGTGCAAAGTTTCGTGGAAATCGGTTCAGTTATAGATATAGCTCCCATATATATTTTCGTCCAATTTTATGTAAAGGGTGTACCAATGTCCCCATATATATCTCTCGATTTGCACGAAATTTTGTATACCGCCCTGAATTGAGTATAGAATTACATATGTTAAGTTTCGTGAAATCGTCCGATTTAAGGTAAATGGTGCACCAAAGTTCCTATATATCTTTCGATTTGCACGAAATTTTGCATATCGTACTGAATTAAGCCTGGAATGATGTCTACCGAGTTACGAGTAAATCGAATCAGAGTTAGATATAGTTCATATATATTTCCGTCCGATTTAAGGTAAATGGGGCACCAAAGTTCCTATATATCTTTCGATTTGCACGAAATTTGGCATATCGTACTGAATTAAGCCTTGAATGATGTCTACAAAGTTACGAGAAAATCGGATCAGAGTTAGATATAGCTCATATATATATTTCCGTCCGATTTAAGGTAAATGGGGCACCAAAGTCCCCATATATCTTTCAATTTGCTCGAAATTTGGCATAGGGTACTGAATGAGGTCCAGAATGATGTGTGCTAAGTTTCGTGAAAATCGGTTCAGTTATAGATATAGCTCCCATATATAGTTTTGTCCGATTTTATGTAAATGGTGCCCCACAGTCCTTATATATCTTTCGATTTGCTCGAAATTTGGCATAGAGTACTGAATTAGGTCCAGAATGATGTGTGATAAGTTTCGAGAAAATAAGGTCAGATTTAGATATAGCTTCAATATAAATTTTCGTCCGATTTTATGTAAAGGGTGTACCCTTATATATATATCTTTCGATTTGCACGAAATTTGGTATAGAGTACTGAATTAGGTTCAGAATGATGTGTGCTAAGTTTCGTGAAAATCGGTTCGGATTTAGATATAGCACCAATATATAGTTTTGTCTGATTTTATGTAAATTGTGCACGAAAGCCCTTATATATCTTTCGATTTGCACGAAATTTTGCATAGTCTACTGAATTTAGTCTAGAATGGCGTGTCCCAAGTTTCGAGAAAATCGGTTCACATTTATATATAGCTCCCATATATATTTTCGTCCGATTTAAGGTAAATGAGGCACCAGTTGCCAATATATCTTTCGATTTGCACGAAATTTGGCATAGAGT
The DNA here is from genome assembly GCF_032173495.1 of Musca vetustissima. Taxonomy (NCBI): domain Eukaryota; kingdom Metazoa; phylum Arthropoda; class Insecta; order Diptera; family Muscidae; genus Musca; species Musca vetustissima. Next base: position 29,397 of record NW_026874411.1, read on the forward strand.
ACTGAGTTAGGTTCAGAATGACGTGTGCCAAGTTTCGAGAAAACCGGGTCAGATTTATATATAGCTCCCATATATATTTTCGTCCGATTTAAGATAAATGGGGCACCAAAGTTCCTATATATATTTCGATTTGCACGAAAATTGGCATAGGGTACTGAATTAGGTCCAGAAAGATGTGTGCTAGGTTTCGCGAAAATCGGTTCAGATTTAGGTATAGGTCTCATATATATTTTCGTCCGATTTAAGGTAAATGGGGCACCAACGTTCCTATATATCTTTCGATTTGCACGAAATTTGGCATAGGGTACTGAATTAGGTCCAGAATGATGTGTGCTAAGTTTCGTGAAAATCGGTTCAGGTTTAGATATAGCTGTAATATATATTTTCGGCCGATTTAATTTAATTTGTGTACTAAAGACTCAAAGATTGGCCGATCGGTACACATTTTTTACAATGTACTGAAGTTACTACAATATTTCGTGTGCCAAGTTTTCTTTCTTCTTTCTTTTCTTATTTTGTAACGCCGCGAAATATTGGTCCTAGACCCACCTTTAAGTATACTGATCGTCATATCTCGACTAGCTGACATGTGTGTCGATCTAGACATGTGTGTCCGTCCGTTCGTCCGTCCGTATGTCCATTATAATTTGTAAAAACGGCCACAGTTATGGACCAATCTTCATGTAGGATGGGTACTGCCCAATGAAGACCCCTATTGTTTTTGGAAAAGATCGGTTAATATTTGGGGGATGAAATGCACCAAAAACTTTATTTTTGTCGGGTTTTCGCCGCAATTATAGCCCAAAACGAATTTTTGCATGGAGAAGGGGATTGGGCCAAAGAATAAGGATGCCTGTTTTGATAAAGATCGATCAATATTTAGCGTGACAAATGGATCCTAACTTTTGTGTTAAAAATTACAAAATTTGTATTCTATAGCGTATATATTTACCCCTTAAGAACAAAGACCCGAGAAGTTGATAGCATATCCAAGAGGCCACTCCTCTTGACCTTTAAATTGATACCAATTATATGATCGTATTTACTCAGATGTGGGAGCTACACTGAAATATTTACAGGTGCTTATGTATTCATTTAGTAACCCATTACCACACTAGAGGGCGGAAATATAGCTCTGATCGCTTTGAAAATTTCCATGAGATTTCAGTTATGGTCAATGACAACGCCTATAATTTTCGACAATGATCAGATAAGAATTTGGCATGAAGTGGTCCGAAAACTTAATTTTTTGTGTTTTTTTTTCGAGTCGATATATAGGCCAATTGAAAGTCACGGTGAAGGGAACTGGACAAGTAATTAGAACGACTGTAGAGAATATTAGTAATACTGGGAAAATATGTCAGTGTAAGGAAGAGGTGCTGTTGACCTCTAATCGGGAACAGGGTGTAGATATCACGAAATATGGCCCAGGCTTGCAATAAACATCCACAGAATGTTACAGTTGCGTGGTAGTTGTGTAGGGTATCGTATGGTCCGACTATACTGCTCCGCTCACTGGTTTAAAAATTACTTTCTAAGGGTGTAGATTTTTCAATTTTGTTTCCTTTCTAAGGGGCAATTATGGGCGTGGATTTTTCGACATTTTTTTTCTCAGGCATTATTCATAGGCTTGGATTTTTTAAAAATAATTTTCTAAGGGCATGGACTTTGCGATTTATTTTTTTCTAAGGACTATATAGGATTGCATTTTTTCATTGGCGTGACCTTTTCGAAATTTTTTCTAAGGATTTTTTATAGGATTAGATTGGATATTCAAAAAAATATGTTCTAAGGTACCATCCCTGACCTAGGTGTCGTATAAGTAATAATAATTTGTCTGTACACCATGGCGTATACATTATTTAAATATAAATTAATTACATCAACGTTCTACAGACCCTTTTCTCTATCTCTCTCTCTTGTCTCCATCTCTCTTTGCAAACGATGTCTGCAAATTTCTAGTAACTTTTTGTTGTTGTTGTTGTTGATTATTTAGTGGAATTTTTAGAATTATTCCGTCTTATTGAAGTCATATATTTTTTACATACACAGCAAATGGCAATGTAATATGTCCTGTCCTGTCCTTGTGTACATAAGTATGTATTTTACTGAATAAATATTTTCCCTTCTAATTCGTATAATGCCAACAATACACGAAGGCAGACAGACAGACGTTACAACCATACAGGACGTTTGTTTGTCCTACCGAAGTAATGAAAATAATATTCATAAGACCGATAATTTTAGATGGGGGGTTGGGGATATGGGGTATGGATTAAATATCAGTTAAGTTAGTCGGGTTTTGGAATAAACATCAACGGGTGTATGTGTGTGTGTGAGAGGCGAAACCATTCCCCAAACAGTAATGCCTGTGACCATAGATGTGAATAATAAAAAAGTGGTTGTAAAACAGAATTCACGTGATAGCTGCAACGCAGCCCACAAGGTGGTGGCAATCAATATTCCGGCTGTGAAGATAATGAAATGTATGAATGAATAGCCGAATAACGTCAACTGATTCATGTGCGGTGTTCATGTAATGCGTGCATTTGTCCCATTTGATGACGGCGGCGGCGGCTTCACTTGTTCGACAACAATGTATTCCGACTACGATTAGAAGAATGACAGAAGTAAAACAAAGTAATGTGAAAACAATTGGCATTAAGGGTCGACTGAAGGGTTGATGTGTCGCCGGAATGCAAAGTCAGATATTTTCAGGCGTTGCTAAGGTACTATCCAAAAGGAAAGATTTAAAAAAAATCGAAGTGAATATGCATAAGCCTGATTTTTTTATGTTTTTTTTTTTCTAAATTATTTTTTGAGGTACCAACAAAGGCGTATACTTTTTAAAAATTATTTTTTTAGGTATTACCAAAAGGCGTGAATTTTTTAAAAATTATTTTTGTGGTACAGACAAAGACGTGATTTTCAAAAAATTATTTTTGAGGTAATACCAAAGGCTTGGATTACAAAAAAAATTGTGGTACTGTGTGGTAATTTTTTTAATTCTTTGGAGATCTACCAAAGATTGGATTTTTTTAACTCTTTGGAGATCTACCATAGATTTTTTAAGTATTATTTTATAGGTACTGGCTTGGCTTTTAAAAAAATCGAAGATCTACCAGAATAGCGAATTTTTTTTAATAATTTTTTTTTTTTTTTGGCGTACTAACAGAGGCTTGGATATAAAAAAAATCAGGATCGACCAAAAAATTGTCTTTTGAAAGTTCATCGAAGACGTGGATCTTTTAAAAAATATTTTTTGAAGGTTTTGTTATTTGAATTTTGCCTTGTAAGGGCAGTGATCATTTGAAAGTAATTTTAAGCGGTTATTTATACTCTTGAGAGTCGAGCTTGATGATCTAAGTTTTGCAATGAAAAGGAAAGCCAGGAGAAGAACCTACGTACCCACCATTATGCGACGCGTTTCGCCGTTGGTTAAGCGGCTCATCAGGCATATTGGGCTATGTGGCTTTGAAGGAATATCAAAGGTGGGGTCTTTAATTGTTTTGAAGTACCACAGCAGTGAATTTTTACAAAATTATTTTTAAAAGGCTTGAATTTTTTTAAATTATTTTTTTTTAAATCCATCAGAAGCGTATATTTTTATACCCTTCACCACACAGGCAAAATGAAACAAGATAGAAACATGGTTGCTTTTGAAAATATGCATAGAATCACTTTCGCAGTCGGACGTACGGACGACCGTCTGCCTGTTCATGTTTAATTCTAAACAAAGTACAGGTCGCATTTATGATTTGAATTGGATAAAATTTGGCTTAGGTCACTTATTTGGTCCAAGAATGAACCCCATTGAAATTGGGAAAATTTGGTTTAGATTTAGATGTAGCTCCCATATATATTTTCGTCCGATTTAATGTAAATGGTGCACCAAAGTCCCTATATATATTTCGATTTACACGAAATTTGGCAGAACGTAATGAATTAGGTCCAGAATGATGTGGGTTAAGTTTCCTGAAAATCGGTTCAAATTTAGATATAACTCCCATATATAGTTTCGTCCGATTTGAGGTAAATAGTCCCTATATATCCTTCGATTTGCACGAAATTTGGCATAGCGTACTGAATTAAGTGTGGAACAATGTGTGTAAAATTTCGTGAAAATCGGTTCATATTTTGATATAGCTCCCATATACAGTTTCGTCCGATTTGAGGTAAATAGTCCCTATATATCCTTCGATTTGCATGAAATTTGGCATAGCGTACTGGATTAAGTCTAGAACGATGTTTGTAAATTTTCGTGAAAATCGGTTCATATTTTGATATAGCTCCCATATATAGTTTCGTCCGATTTAAGGTAAATAGTGCACCAAAGTCACTAAATACCTCTCGATTTGCAAGAAATTTGGCAAAGCGCACTGAATTGAGTCTAGAATGATGAGTGGTGAGTTTCGGGAAAATCGGTTCAAGATTCGATATAGCTCCCATATATATTTTCGTCCAATTTTATGTAAATGGTGCACCAAAGTCCCTTTTAATCCTTCGATTCGCACGAAATTTGGCATAGTGTACTGAATTGGGCCTAGAACGACGTGTGCCAAGTTTTGAGAAAATCGGGACAGATTTATATATAGCTCCCATATATAGTTTCGTCCGATTTAAGGTAAACGGTACACCAAAGTCACTAAATATCTTTCGATTTCCACGAAATTTGGCACAGCGCACTGAATTGAGGCTAGAATGATGAGTGGTGATTTTCGGGAAAATCGGTTCAGATTTAGATATAGCTCCCAAATATAGTTTTTTCCGATTTTATGTAAATGGTGCACCAAAGTCCTTATATATTCGATTTTATATATTCTTTCGATTCTAGACTTGAGTCTAGAATGATGTGTGTCATGTTTCAAGAAAATCGGGTCAGATTTAGATATAGCTCCCATATATATATTCGTCCTATTTAATATCAATAGTGCACCAAAGTCCCTTTATACCCTTCGATTTGCACGAAATTTGGCATAGGGTACTGAATTAGGTCCAGAATAATGTGTGCTAAGTTTCGTGAACATCGGTCAGATTTAGATATAGCTTCCATATATATATCTATACTAATAAAAGAGTAAAGTGATTGACTGACTGACTGATTTAACGATTCATCAACGCCCAGACGAAACGGCTGAGGCTAGAATCTTGAAATTTTGGGTGAGTGTCACACTTGGTCCAAAGGTGACAGATAAGGCTGGGTTTTTGGAACTTCGTACTAGAACCGTACGAAAAGTACTAAAAAGTACTAAATATGGTATCATTTGTATTTGGCGAACCAGTAGAGCTAGAAATCTGAAATTTGGATTGAGGGTCACTGATGGAGTGTAGAATAGATGTAGCGAAGGAAATTCGAACTATAAATATCGGAAAAGTACTGAAATGTACTAAATTTGGTACAATTTCGTAGCATGTGAATGGATTGAGCTAAAAACTTGAAATTTGGAATGCTAATTAAGGTTGAGAATTAGGGTCGATATGAGGAGAGTTTGGAAAGCGTGTACTCATGTGTACGAAAAGTACTATATGGTACTATATTTGGTACAAATTTGATTTGGAGGTACAAATCGAGCTGGAATCCTGGAATTTGAAATTAAAATTACCGTCGGAGTGTAGGATTGGGATATGAACGTAGTTTTGGAAATTTGTTACTTATGTTTACGAAAAGTACTAAATCGTACTATAATCGGTACAGTATGGATTTGGGTGATCCTATAGAGCGGGAACAATGAAATTTGGTGTCAGGATCACTGTAGAGGTGTGGGATTGGGGTCAGGATTCAGTGTACGAAAATAATACTTATGTTTACTAAATGGTACTAAATTTGGTACAATTTTCATTTTAGGTGAACCAATAGAGCTAGAATCATGAAATTTGGAGCCAGGATCACTGTTGAGGTGTAAGATTGAGATATGTAGGAAGTTTTAGAAATTGGTACTACTGTGTACTAAATTTGGTACAATTTGAATTGTGGGTAAACCGATAGAGTTGGAATCCTCAAATTTGATTTAGGATCACTGTGGAGGTGTAGAATTGGGGTATGTAGGAAGTTTTGGAAATTCGTACTACTGTGTACTAAATTTGGTACAATTTAAATTGTGGGTGAAGCGATAGAGTTGGAATTCTGAAACTTGGATTTAGGGTCAGTGTGGAGGTGTAGAATTGGGGTATGTAGGAAGTTTTGGAAATTGGCACTACTGTGTACTAAATTTGGTACAATTTGAATTGTGAGTGAACTGATAGAGTTGGAATCCTGAAACTTGGATTTAGGGTCAGTGTGGGGGGTAGGATTGGGGTATGTAGAATGTTTTGGAAATTGGGACTACTGTGTACTAAATTTGGTACAATTAGTATTGTGGGTGAACCGATAGAGTTTGAATCCTGAAACATGGATTTAGGATTGGGGTATGTAGGAAGTTTTGGAAATTGGTACAACTATGTACTAAATTTGGTAGAATTTGAATTATGGGTGAACCAATAGTGGGTGGGTGAATTTCGGCACTGCTGTGTATAAAATTTGGTACAATTTGAATTGTGGGTGAATCTATGGAGTTGGAATCCTGAAACTTGGATTTAAAATTACTGTCGGTGTGTAGGTTTGGGTTAAGTAGGAAGTTTTTGAAATTTTTGGGGATATATGTAAATAGCTCCTATATATTTTCGTCCGATTTTAAGAAAATGGTGCTTGTATTTTTCATTCACTCAGCAACTGTTAAAGGGGTGGATTTAAAAAAAAATATATATTTTTTTTTCAATTTTTCTTTCAAATTATTTTCCAAGGGAATGTTCATAAATGTGAGACCCATTGTCCCCTGATAACCGAAACTACCACCACAAGTTCATTATTAATCTGTTTTAGCCGCCAGAATGCATGTCAAATAAGCGGCTCATGTTTCGCCAACGTATCCTTGTATTACGCCATTGTCATTCTTCGTTTTTTTTGGTCTTCGTATTAGAATGAGTGTGGAGTATTGAAGTGTTGTGTTCATCATGTTTGCTTTAGCACAAGACCTTGAAAATTGCTATTGTTGTTTTTTTATTTCAGCATATAGCTATAAAGATTTCGTAAGGAACATGAAGACATGTAACATCCTAAAAGGGTTGCCAGATCTTTCAATGACCTGCAGAAAGCAGTTTTGGGAGAGAGTGAAGCTTGTATTGGGAGTAAGTAGAAAATATCCTGCCAATCTAAGACCTATTAAGATATTTAGCCTATAACTGACCTGCGAAAGATTTTCCGTCTTGGAAACCTATATCCATCCTAAAAAAGCGTATGAGGCCTTCGTTATGACTTCTTGGTATAGAATACATGAAAAGAATCTGAAGAAGGTAATTTGTCTATAAGAAAATATGAATGTGTGTATGTATGAGTACATTTCACAAGTTCATACATACATACATATCTTGAAGTGTTACTTTGTAAATACCAAAAGAAGAATAAAACCAAGAGCCTGGTAAGTATAATTTCAAGCATGCAAATTTTTGTTTATTTATTTTACAAAGGTGGTGGCATGCAACCCGTAGCATAGACGGTGTCTTTTTGGTCTTCCTGAAAAAAAAGAAATGTGGCTTTCTATGTGTATGGCTTTCTATCTGTATGGGTGAGTGTGCGTTACTGTCTGCAGGTTACTGTCTGGTTCATTGATGATGTTTCAAGTTTTGTGTTTTCCTTTTTATCCTTGTTTTTGTTTTCTTTTACACCCTGTCGAATAGGTCTTCGGAGAGACCATGTGAATTGAAGTATATAAGGCTGATATATAATAGAAATATATGTATATACAATCTGTCTTCCTTATTCATATTTATGTTTGTTTAGTCCTGTCGAAAGAGAGAAATGCGATGAGCAATAAAAAAAACACAACTCCCGTTCACATTTATGCATTTGCATGGACAAATATTGAAGTATGTGTGTGTGCTTGTGTTAGTGTTTGTGTCATGTAAATGCAGCCAGGCTGAAGGACAAAATTGCAACAAATTTTATTTCAGTAACTATGTAAGTATGCTTGCATGTCGGTGTGTTTGTTTCCATGTGGTTGGAATTTTGTTTTGCGGCAAAGCCTATGTTTATGCTTGGTTACTTCTGAATTGTCCTTGTATCACATGTGGCGATTGTCTAGACATTCCATAATGGGGCATATTGGGAACAGTGGATGAAAAGGCCATAGGAGCATGAAATATTTTTTTAACGATTAAAAAATTTCGGATTTTGTGAAAAATATTTTTCCAAGGACCAACACAAGGAGTAAATTTTTTAAAGAATATTTTTAAAGGATTAAAATAGGCGTGGCTTATTTAAGGATTCTTTTTTCAGAGACCAACACAAGGCATGGATTTTTTAAAGAATAGTTTTCAAGGACCAACACAAGGCGTGGATTTTTTAAAGAATATTTTTCAAGGACCAACACAAGGCGTGGATTTTTTAAAGAATATTTTTCAAGGACCAACACAAGGCATGGATTTTTTAAAGAATATTTTTCAAGGACAAGCACATGGTGTGGATTTTTAAAGAATATTTATTCAAGGACCAACACATGGTGTGGATTTTTAAAGAATACTTATTCAAGGACCAACACAAGGCGTGGATTTTTAAAAGAATATTTTTCAAGGACCAACACAAGGCGTGGATTTTTTAAAGAATATTTTTCAAGGACCAACACAAGGCGCGGATTTTTTAAAGAATATTTTTCAAGGACCAACACAAGGCGTGGATTTTTTAAAAAATATTATTCAAGGACCAACACAAGGCGTGGATTTTTTAAAAAATATTTTTCAAGGACCAACACAAGGCGCGGATTTTTTAAAAAATATTTTTCAAGGACCAACACAAGGCGCGGATTTTTTAAAAAATATTTTTCAAGGACCAACACAAGGCGCGGATTTTTTAAAGAATATTTTTTTCGACTACCAAAATAGGCGTGGATTTTTTAAAGAATATTTTTTTTCGACTACCAAAATAGGCGTGGAATTTTTAAAGAATACTTTTTTCGACTACCAAAATGGGCGTGGATTTTTTAAAGAATATTATTTTCGAGGACCAAAATGGGCGTGGATTTTTTAAAGAATATTTTTTTTCGACTATCAAAAAGGGGCGTGGATTTTTTAAAGAATATTTTTTTTTCGACTATCAAAAAGGGGCGTGGATTTTTTAAAGAATATTTTTTTCGACTACCAAAATGGGCGTGGATTTTTTAAAGAATATTATTTTCGAGGACCAAAATGGGCGTGGATTTTTTAAAGAATATTATTTTCGAGGACCAAAATGGGCGTGGATTTTTTAAAGAATATTTTTTTTTCGACTATCAAAAAGGGGCGTGGATTTTTTAAAGAATATTTTTTTCGACTACCAAAATGGGCGTGGATTTTTTAAAGAATATTATTTTCGAGGACCAAAATGGGCGTGGATTTTTTAAAGAATATTTTTTTTTCGACTATCAAAAAGGGGCGTGGATTTTTTAAAGAATATTTTTTTTTCGACTATCAAAAGAATAGGCGTGGATTTTTTAAAGAATATTTTTTTTCGACTATCAAAAGAATAGGCGTGGATTTTTTAAAGAATATTTTTTGCAGTACCCCTTCTTAAAGTTATTTAGCCAGGTTCTCTACAGATTAGCCTGTATCACTACAGTACAATCTGCCAAATATAGTTCATCGTGGTTCGTAATTAATCAACTTGCCTAAATATAGCTAAACTTGGAACATTACGGACCAGCCTCACTACACCACCTCACTCCACCCAACCTCACTATAACTCAGTCAGAATCATAACAGATCAGTCAGCTTCACTATAGCTCATCAAAGGCACATCACACAACAGTCAGAGTCATTTTATCTCCAGCCTCCCAACATATGACCTAACCTCACTACAGCTATGATTGCCTCACAATAGCTTGGCTCACTACAGATTATCGAGCATCACTATAGCTTAGACGGTCTACGTGTAGCTCAGCTAACATCACTATAGCTTACCTAGGTTCACTATATTTTTGCCAACCTAAATTAATTTTGAACCAGCCTCGCCAAAATTCAGTCACTTACATCTAACCCAGTCTTACTATAGGTTCTGTCAGCTTCATTGTAGGTTCAGCCAGCATGACAATAAGTTAAGCCGGCCTCACTATACGGTAGGTTAAGCCAGCCTCACTATACGATAGGTTCAGCCAACCCTACTATAGGATAAGTCAGCCAGACTATAGTTAAACCTGTAGCCTGCTACACTTTAGTTCAGTTAACCTCTCTATAGTTCGACCTGTCTCTCTTTAGATGCAGCTAGCCTCAATATAACTTAACCTGTTTCTCTATAGAACAGCTTGCTTCACTATAGTTTAGTTAGCCTCACTAAAGTTCAGCCAGCTTCATTACGGTCCAGCCAGCCTTACATTAGTCCAGCAAACCTCACTATAGTTTCAACCAGCTTCACAAATATTTTCAAACAGCCTTATTATAGTTCAGCCAGGCTCACTATAGCTTTAACCACCATAGGTATTGTCAGCTTCACTATAGGTTCAGCCAGAGTTATTATGGGTTTTCGAGTATAACTATAGGTTCAGCCAGCCTCATTATAGTCCAGCTAGTCTCAATGTGAGTTCAGCCAGCCTCACTATAGCTTAGCCAGCCCCAACATAGCTTTAGCGACCCTCACTATAGGTATAGTCAGATTCACTATAGGTTCAGCCAGCCTCACTATGAGTTCACTGGTCTCAATATATGTTCAGCCAGCCTCACTATGGTCCAGCCAGCCTCACTATAGTCTAGCCAGTCTTACTATGGCCTAGCCAGTCCCACTATAGCCTAGCCAGTATCAATATAGCTTTAGCCATCCTCATTGTAGGTGTAGTCAGATACACTATATGTTCAGCCTCAATATAGTCCGGTCAATCTTAAATTAGGCTCAGCCAGCCTCACTATAGTCCAGCCAGTCTCACTGTGGGTGCAGCTAGCATCACTATAGTCCAGCCAGTCTCACTGTAGGTTCAGCCAGCCTCACTATAGCTTAGCCTGCCCCAACATAGCTTTAGCCACCCTCACTATAGGTATAGTCTTTAATATAGCTTCAGCCAGCCTCATTATAGAATCAGCCAGACAAAAAATAGTCCAGCCACTCTCATTGCAGGTCCAGCCAATCTCACTATAGGTAGGTCTTTATACGTTTTCTAGTATAACTATAGGTTCAGCCAGAATAGCCTTGCCAGTCTGACTATAGATTCAGCCAGCCTCACTATAGCTTAGCCAGCCCCAACATAGCTTTAGCGACCCTCACTATAGGTATAGTCAGATTCACTATAGGTTCAGCCACCCTCACTATAAGTTCACTAGTCTCAATATATGTTCAGTCAGCCTCACTATAGTCCAGCCAGCCTCACTATAGTCTAGCCAGTCTTACTATGGCATAGCCAGCCCCACTATAGCCTAGCCAGCATCAAAATAGTTTTAGCCATCTTCATTGTAGGTGTAGTCAGATACACTATATGCTCAGCATCAATATAGTCCGGTCAATCTTAAAGTAGGCTCAGCCAGCCTCACTATAGTCCAGCCAGTCACACTGTGGGTTCAGCTAGCCTCACTATAGTCCAGCCAGTCTCACTGTAGGTTCAGCCAGCCTCACTATAGCTTAGCCACGCCCAACATAGCCACCCTCACTATAGGTATAGTCGGCTTCACTATAGCTTCAGCCATCCTCATTATAGGTTCAGCCAGACAAAAAATAGTCCAGCCTGTCCCATTGTATGTTCAGCCAATCTCACTATAGGTAGGTCATTATAAGTTTTCTAGTATAACTATAGGTTCAGCCATAATGGCCTAGCCAGCCTGTCTGTAGGTTCAAGCAGCCTCATTATAGCTTAGCCACGCCCAACATAGCTTTAGCCAACCTCACTATAGGTATATTCAGCTTCACTATAACTTCAGCCAGCCTCATTATAGATTCACTAATCTCACTATATGTTCAGCCAGCCTCACTATAGTACAGCCAGCCTCACTATAGTACAGCCAATCTCACTATGGTCCAGCCAGTCTCATTGTAGGTTCAGCCAACCTCACTATAGCTTTAGCCAGCCTCACATTAGGTGTGGTCAGATTCACTATATATTCAACCAGCCTCGATATAGACCAGTCAACCTCACAGTAGGTTCATCCAGCCTCACTATAGTTCTGACAGACTCACTATAGCTTCGTAGAGTCTCATTACAGGTTCAGCCCCCCTCACTATAGGTTAAATGGATTCCGGCAGCTCTACTATGCCATTCAGCCATTATTCCACTATAGCTTAGCCAGCCTCACATTATGTGTGGTCAGATTCACTATATATTCAACCAGCCTCGATATAGACCAACCAAATTCACAGTAGGTTCACGTAGCCTCAATATAGTTCTGACAGACTCACTATAGCTTCCTAGAGTCTCATTACAGGTTCAGCCCTCCTCACTATAGGTTAAATGGATATGGTCCAGCCAGCCTCACTATAGCCCAGCCAGTCTCACTGTAGCTTAGTCGGCCCCAACATAGCTTCAGCCAACCACACAATAGGTATAGTCAGATTCACTACAGGTTCAGCCAGCCTCATTCTAGGTTCAATAGTTTCACTTTAGGTTCAGCCAGCCTCACATTAGTTGTGGTCAGATTCACTATATATTCAACCAGCCTCGATATAGACCAACCAAATTCACAGTAGGTTCACGTAGCCTCAATATAGTTCTGACAGACTCACTATAGCTTCCTAGAGTCTCATTACAGGTTCAGCCCTCCTCACTATAGGTTAAATGGATATGGTCCAGCCAGCCTCACTATAGCCCAGCTAGTCTCACTGTAGCTTAGTCGGCCCCAACATAGCTTCAGCCAACCTCACAATAGGTATAGTCAGATTCACTACAGGTTCAGCCAGCTTCACATTATGTGTGGTCAGATTCACTATATATTCAACCAGCCTCGATATAGACCAACCAAATTCACAGTAGGTTCACGTAGCCTCAATATAGTTCTGACAGACTCATTATAGCTTCGTAGAGTCTCATTACAGGTTCAGCCCTCCTCACTATAGGTTAAATGGATTCCGGCAGCCCTACTATGCCATTCAGCCATTATTCCACTGTATCCAGCAAAATACTTTATGCGCTGAAAAATTCAAAGGTAAAACTAATATTTTCATGGACAAAAACAGCAGCAGCAACAACAACAACAACAAATGGACGCCTTTAAATTCACAATGTCCTTTGCCAGTCGGTAGAACTAAACAGCTATGGCAATTATGCATTTTTATTATGTATGACAACACACATACACATGCATACATTTAGATATACACACATTTGTATTTGTGTGTTGTGTTTCGTGTTTTGGTCCTTCTGTCTGTCTGTCTGTTCGTTTTTGGTGTGCATAAATATTTCATAAAATTTTGATACAAATTTGCCCTACCATGCCGTAAATGAAGAAAAAGTAGATTGCACGAAGTAAAACAAGCCTCGATATGACGGGACAAAATTCCCCTGCACATCCCTGGTTGCTCGTCTTACACCTTAATGGGACACTTGTCGTTCGATATCCTACCAGAAGAGGAACATTGACATGCAACAACAGTAAGCAAGCAGAAGAGGTAGCAATTATGAATGCAAGTTGCAGATGTATGTTTCATTATTCCGACGTCTCTGTCGTCTGGGCCTTTGGAGGGCGGGTGGCACATGGTTGCCGGTGTTGCATGCCACATGTAATGTTTAATTTTTTTTTTTTTTGGAAAAATATTGAGACTAAGGACTTTTTTGTTTTTCGAAAAGAAAACAGAAGCACCCACCACGCGTGAGGGTGGATGTGGAGGTTACAGATATCCCTAAGGGAAGTTAGGCTAGTATGTTGGTATTGGGAAATGTCACCTCTATACAATATTCTAAAATTCCAAAGGGTCCTGACAATGTGGGGCTGCAACTCCTATACATAAAAAATTCCCAATATTTTTCTGAAGCAATGGGCCAATTTTTTTCTAAAGGGTCCGAATTTTCTTTTAATTTTTCCAATGCCTAAAAACCGAAATATCGGTGAATGTTAGCATTATGATTCTGAAGGAAGTTAAAAAAATGTGAGTTCTGAAATACTAACAACCGATCTTAAGCCTTGAAATATTTTCGATATTCTATATACCTATCAAAATCTCCCTCTCAAAATCCCAAGCCATTCGCTACCACCTTAAAGATAAACAAACTTCCATTTTACTTTCTCCATAATAGAGAGAGAGACAGACAGGAACAGAGAACATGTTTGAAGGACTCTTCACCAAAAAAAATACTTGCCTTCTTTCTTAAATGGATTTTAAGTAACAACAACAACATTGTCAACACATTTTTTCCCATCACACACACATACAAGTTCATGAGTGTGCATGTGAAACATTTAAATTGTATGTTTTTTGCGTGTGTGTGTGTAATTTGTTTTTTGTTCTGTCAATATGTCTGGCTCATATCACTTCACATGGCGAATAGATCTCCATGAAACAAAACCAAAAAAAAAACAACAACAACAACAAAAATCCCAACCGACAACACCACTCTTCAATTCACTTCAGACAGTTTTAATTAGTGCATAAAAACAGGTAAATATATTTGAAAAAAATAATAAACAAAAACACGAGCACATACACATACACAGTTATCACACACACACACACCATTTCAATAAAATGGAATTTTGAAGAAGAAACAAATTGCAACAACATCTGAATAAGGATAAAGCATACAAAAAAATTCCTGGCGGAAGGGACTTTGTTACATTCCATCGAGACCATAACTTCAAGCAATTATGGAGATACCATGGCAGTTTCGTGCATGATATCCTTCGAAGGAGGTAAGGATGAATTAGGAATTAACTAAGCAATTATAAACCTTTAGTTATGCTGGCTAAACCTATAGTTATGCTAGGGAACCAGCCCGAACCTATAGTGAGACTGGCTGAAATCTAGTGAGGACGACTGAACTCTAGTTAGGACGGCTAAACTCTATTGAGGCTGGCTGAACCTATTGTGAGGCTGGATGAATTTACATTGTAACTGGCTGAACCTGTACTGAGGCTAACTGAACTCTAGAGAGGCTAGCTGAACCTATTGTGATGTTGGCTGAACCTACAGTGACTCTTGGTGAACCTGTAGTGAGGCTGGTTGTACTGTAGTTAGGTTGGCTAAACACATAGTGAGGCTGACAGAACTACATTGAGGCTACCTGAACCTATTATGAGGCTTGTTGAACTCAAGTGAGGCTGCCTGTACTATAGTGAGGCTGGCTAAACCTACAGTGAGGGTCACTGAACCTCTAGTGGACTGAATTCTAGTTAGGCCGCTTCAACTATAGTGACGCTAGCTGAACCTATGGTGAGGCTAGATGAACTCTAGTGAGGCTAGATAAGCTCTAGTGAGTTTGCTGAACCTATAGGAAGGCTGGTCTGATCCATAGTGAGGTTGGCTGGACTATAGGGAGGCTGGTCTGAACCATAGTGAGGGTGGCTGAACTCAAGTGAGTCTCGCTGGACTATAGTGAGGCTGGCTGAACCTATAATGAGGCTGGTTGAACCTATAGTGAGGCTGTTTGAACCTAAAGTGAGGCTGCTGAACCTATAGTAAGGCTGACTGAACTTTAGTGAGTCTGGTTGAGCCTATAATGAGGCTGGCGGAATCTATAGTGAGGCTGGCCGTACTATAGTGAGGCTGACTGAACCTATAGTGTTGCTGGATGAACTCTTGTGAGGCTGGCTAAGCTAATAGTGAGACTCGCTAAACCTATAGTGAATCTGGCTGAACTTATAGTGAAGCTGGCTGAATCTATAGTGAGGCTGGCTGAACCTATAGTGAGGCTAGCTCAACCTATAGTAAGACTCGCTGAACCTATAGTGAAGCTGGCTGAACTTATAGTGAGGTTGGCTGAACCTATAGTAAGACTGAGTAAGGCTGGCTATAGTAAGACTGACTGAGCTAATAGTGAGACTCGCTAAACCTATAGTGAATCTGGTTGAACTTATAGCGAAGCTGGCTGAATCTATAGTGAGGCTGGCTGAACCTATAGTGAGGCTAGCTGAAGTAAGACTCGCTGAACCTATAGCGAAGCTGGCTGAATCTAGAGTGAGACTGGCTGAACCTATAGTGAGGCTAGCTGAACCTATAGATAGGCTGGCTGAACCTATAGTGAGCCTAGCTGAACCTATAGTGAGACTGGCTGAACCTATAGTAAGACTCGCTGAACCTATAGTTAAGCTAGCTGAACCAGGCTATAGTGAACCAGGCTATACCTATAGTGAGCTGTCTGAAACTATAGTGAGACTCGCTGAACCTATAGAGAAGCTATAATGAGACTCGCTGAAGCAATTGTGAAGCTGGGTGACCCTATAGTGAAGCTGGCTAAACCTATAGTTAGGCTGGCTGAACCTATAGTTAGGCTTGTTGAACTTTAGTGCGGCTAGCTGAACTCAAGTGAGTCTGCCTGGACTATAGTGAGGCTGGTCTAAACTGTAGTGAGGTTGGCTGAACCTATAGTGAAGCTGGCTGAACCTATAGTGTAACTGACTGAACCTGTAGTGACGCTGGTTGAACGTATAGATGAACTCTAGCGAGGCTGGATGAACCTATATTGAAATTGGCTGAACCTAAAGTGATGCTTGCTGTACGAATGTATATTGAGGCTTTAGTAAAGCTGGTTGAACATATAGTGAGACTGGATGAACCTATATTGAAACTTTCTAAACCTATAGTGAGGCTTGTTGAACTCCATTGAGGCTGGCTGAATCTGCAGTGTGGCTTGTTAAACTTTACTGCGGCTAGCTGAACTCTAGTGAGTCTGCCTCTACTATAGTGAGGCTGGTCTAAACTGTAGTGAGGTTGGCTGAACCTATAGTAAGGCTGGCTAAACCTACAGTTAGGTTGATGTACTATAGTGAGGCTAGCTTAAACAATAATGAGGCTGTCTGAACTATAGTGACGCTGGTTAAACCTATATCGAGACTGGCTGAACCTATAGTGAGGAAACCAGAACCGGTAGTAAAGACGGCTGATCCTTTAGTGAAGCTGGATGAAGTCTTGTGAGCCATGAGGCTGTCTGAAATATAGTGAGGCTGGCTGAACCTATAGAGAGGCTGGATGAATACTAGTGATGCTGGCTGGACATATAGTGAGGATGGCTGAAATCTAGTGAGGCTAGTTGGACTCTAGTGAGACTAGCTGATCTCTAGTGAGGCTGACTGAACCAATAGGGAGACTGTTTGAACTCTAGTGATGATGACAGAACTGCATTGAGGCGGGCTAAGCGATAGTGAAGCTACTTGAACCTGTTATGAGGCTGTCACAGCGTATAGTAAGGCTGGTTGTAATATAGTGAAGCTTTTTAAAATATAATCTGGTTTAACTACAGTGTGGCTGGCAGAACTATAGTGAGACCATAATTCAGGCTGGCTCAACAATAATGAGGCTGACAGAATTACAGAGAGGCTATCTGAACCAAAAATGAGGCAGTCGGGACGACAATAAACCTGTATTGACCTTTGAAAAATAGTCTTTAAAAAATGTACCCCTGTGAATATTTGAAAAAATCTATTTCCACAAAACTTTTAACCTAATCACTCATCCTAATGCCGTATTTGCATTGGCCACTTGTATTGCATTGACATCACTTGTCCAGGTTGACACGTTAGAGGTAATGGGCGTACAAAATACAAATTTCCAACAATACTTAAATAAGCCGGATGGCTGGTTAATAACGAACACGTTAATTGTTTAAACAATTTAAATAAAACCAGGTGAAGTGAAATGGAAAACCGGAACACCAAACTGACAAAATGAAAAAAGTTTTTCCAAACGAATTAACGTCAGCATCAGTCAGTCAGAGTGTTTCAAATCGTTTGCGAAATTCTCACATATATTATTGATACGGCACAGTGGGAGTAGATTTTATGCCATCAAACAAAAATTTAAATTGAAAAAAATATTTTGGAGAAGGCAATTTTTTCTAAGAATGGTCTGACATAATTCCCTGGTACACCAAACAATGCACCCGTATTTTGAATAGTTTGATATTCACTCAACCGTTACATGCGATGATTTGCTCACAAGCTAAACAATAACAAATGTTGTATATGCTTAAATACAACAACTGAACCATTATATAAACATTCGGAATAAAATATTTACAAATAATACTGTCCTGATGTCATATGAGAGCAATGTATGATTAAATACCAGGTACCCTCATAATTTTACAGAAATGTTTTCGTTATTTTAGAAAGTCCGGCTATAACAATGAACATTATGAGCATAAAATGAGGCTGGCTGTACTTAATCCGGGCTATCTGGACTAAAAAAGGGCGGCTGAACCTACAGTGAGTCTGGTTGAACCTGATTGGGTTCGAAGAGCCAACAATGTTTCTTCATCATGCATAACTATAACTTCTGCCAACCTCTATATAGATCCAGCATCCCCATGATTCCAGACAGTCTACCTAAAAATTCCGCCGGCTGAAGCTATAGTAAACTTCAGCCAACCACAGTATGGTTTCAGTAAAACTCACTATAGATTTAGATTAGGTCCGACCATAATCCCTGAGTTTTGCTTCAGCCAGTCTCACTATAACTTCAGCCAACCTCTTTATAGGTTCGGTCATTCTCACTATTGGTTATATAAACCTATAGTGATGGTTTAGTAAACGTCAATGTTGCTTCAGCCAGCCTCACTAAAGTTATGCTAAGCCAACTACGGTTCAGCCACCCTCCCTGTAGGTTCAGTCAGGCTCACTGTTGTATCAGCCAGCACAACTATGGCTCTGCCAGATTCCCTATGGTTGCAGCCTCACCTCATTATAGTTAAATCCAGCCTCATTATGGTTCAGTCAGCCCAGCGTTCATAAAACCTCGCTATAGGTACATATATGGTTAGACTACGTGGGTACCTATCTTGCGGTCTTAAAACAAAGCATTTAATACAAAGCATCAGTCATCACACCCACACCAAAGTACAGGTATCAATCGCTGTTTACGTAAACACCTCCTTGGATGAGGTACACTCATCATCAATGGGCTCCGCTGCCCATGTAAAACTCCTGCCTGTGCGATGCTCCCCAAACATCGAGCTACCGAAAACTATGATCAGTTTCATAATCGAAGCTAATACCAGTAGAACTCCAAACAGTTTGATACTGGTCAGCCATGGACTACAGCATCTGCCCAGTCAACACTTCGATATATTCAGCCAGTCTTACTATAACTTCTGTCAACTTCTCTATAAGTTCAGCCACCCTACAGATTTAGCCAAAGAACCCCGCTTTAAGTACAAATAAGCTTAGTACTTATCTTGAGGACTTACCCCACGGTGCTATAAACGCCAGTCCACACAAAGCGTCAACCAATGCCCCAACACCAAAGTGCGATTCCAATCGACATACATATTTGGACGTAATCACATGAGGAGCTAAGCCCATCTAAAACTTCGTTTTGTTTCGGTCAAGCTGACATTTGAAATTCAATTTTACAGTGAGCGGAAACTCTACCTTCGATTTGAGTATAAACCAGCACGATGCTCCCTGAAAGGTCAACACCAACCTGCCAGGCTAGATCCGCGGACCTAGGGACAACTGACACCCGTGCTATGGAAAACCTTTGGTCCACAAACAGACTATAGCCTCTGACCAATTTCAGTCAAACTCATTCCAGTAGAACTTTTAACAGATCGGGACGTATCACTCACGGACTACACGTTCTGCCCAGCTTCATAGTCTAAGCTACTACCATTAGAACTAATATTTGAAGGCTCTCTACAATAGAACAATCTCCAGTACAGCTTCAGTCAGCCTTAGTATGAGTTCGAACACAACGTGTCACAAACAGAATATAGCCGAAGTTACTACCATTAGAACTAATATTTGCACGTTCTCTACAATAGAACAATCACTGGTATAGCTTCAGCCAACCTCAGTATGGATTCGGACCACTACACTATAGCCTACTTTACCTATAACATACCTCAGTTGTGCTTCAGCCAGTCTCTGTATAAGTTGAGAGATATAAGCTGTATCACTATAGCCTCAGCCAGTCACTATGGTTTAGCCAGTCTCACTCACAGACTAAAGGCTCTGCTCAGCTTTATAGCCGAAGCTTCTACTATTAGAACTAATATTTACAGGCTCTCTATAATAAAACAATCGCCAGTATAGCTTCAATCAGCCTCAATAGAGTTCTGCCAGCCCAACTATTGTTCAGCACCCTTACTATATGTTCAGTCAGCCTCACTAAAATAGAGTTTATTCTGGTGTTGCTATAGATTCAGCCAAACTTAGTATGTGCTCCGCGTGTCTCACTATATATGCAGCCAACAAGTTCCATAATCTGCCTCAATAAGTTCACAATCCTCACCATACTCGTAGTTATTTATGGTATATAGTTTAGCAAGAATACTTCAACCACCTTGACTATAGCTTCACCCATCCTCACAATAGTTCAGTCAGCATCACTACATTACGAGGCCTATTTTAGGTTCAGCCGACTTGATTTTATACATGTTCAGCCAGTATCAAAATAAGTTCAGCCCGATCTAACTAAAGGTTTGGCGAGCCCTATTATAGGTTCGCCTAGATTCAGTATGGGTACAATATATGTGCATGTTTACGTGAACTCCTACCAGATCGGATCGGGACGTGTCAACCATAGACTATAGCCTACGCCCAGTTACACATAGCCGACCTCACTAAATATTCTGCAGCCTCACTATAATTTGAGTCAGCCCCACTTTACCTTCAACAGCCCTCAGTGGTGGTTCAGCCAGCATCTGCATAGGTTGAGAGAGCCTCAGTATATCACTATAACCTCAGCCAGCCACTATGGTTTATTTAGCCTCACTGCGATATATACATCCTCACAGATCGGAACGTGTAATAAACAGACTATAGCCTCTGTTTAGCTTTATATGCGAAGTTACTACCATTAGAACTAATATTTGCAGACTCTCTACAGTAGAACAATCGCTGGTAGGACTTCAGCCAGTCTCTGTAAGGGCTTTGACACCTTCACTATAGCTTATAACAAACCTCACTATAGGTATAGCCAGCCTCACTGTAGTTTGAGCCAGCCCCACTTTACCTTCAACAGCTCTCAGTGGTGCTTCATCCAGCCACTGTATAGGTTAAGAGAGGCTCAGTACATCACTATAACCTCAGCCAGCCACTATGGTTTAGTCAGCCTCACTCAAATGTACCCATGCTCACAGATCGGAACGTGTTACAAACAGACTATAGCCTCTGTCCAGCTTTATAGCCGAAGTTATTACCATTATAACTAATATTTGAAGACTCTCTACAATAGAACAATCGCTAGTAGGACTTCAGTCAGCCTCTGTATGGGCTCGGAAATCTTCACTATAGCTCGGAAATCATCACTATAGCTTATAGCAAGTCTAACTATAGGTATGATCAGCCTCACTAATCGTTCAGCCAGCCTCACTGTAGTTTGAGCCAGCCCTACTTTACCTTCAATAGCCCTCTGTGGTGCTTTAGCCAGTCTCAGTGTGGTCCTGTAAGCCTCAATATAAGTTCATTCAGCCTCACTAAAGATCGAATTTACTTTCTACCGCCTTCAGTGGTGCTTCAGCCAGCCTCTGTATAGGTCGAGAGAGCATCAGTATATCACCATAGCCTCAGCCAGCCTCGAAACCCTTTGGTCAGGTTCATATCCAACGTTATTTCCAGAAGAATTGCAAACAGTTGGGAACTGCTCATCTACAGTGTATAACCTCTGCCCAGCTTCATAATCGAAGCCACTACCACTAGAACTAATATTTATAGGCTTTCCACAATAGAACAATTGCTAGTAGAGCTTCAGTCAGCCTCAGTATGGGTTCGGGCACTTTAACTCCAACATTCCTCAGTGATGCTTCAGCCAGCCTCAGTGTGCTTCAGGAAGTTCATCCAACCTCACTAAAAGTTTAGCTAGCTCCATTATAGTTTATGCCAGACCCACTCCACTACCTTCAACAGCCCTCAGTGGTGCTTCAGTCAGCCTCTGTATGGGTTGAGAGAGTATATACCCATACCCTAACATCTTTATTGCTAGGTAGATTCGGTGAAAGTCCGTCCTTAATATTATAAAGAAAAAACACACCACTTTAATAATTGAAAAAAAAAACAACAACAACAACAAATAATAATTGTTGTTTAGATTGTCACCTTGTGCCAAGAAAGCACCAGGGCGCGCAAAACAAAAGGACGGGGGCGATGAATAAAAAAAATAATAATAATAGAAAAACAAAATAAATATAACTGATTATTTATATAAAGTTCATTGCCTACAACAAATCATCATGTTGTTGTTGTTCCTGCTGCTGCTATTTGTCAATATATTATCAAAAGAATGCCTATATGGTGTTCCTGATGTTGTCATTGTTTTTGCATTTCTTTTGTTGTCGCAAAAAGAAAGAAAAACAAAACGAATTTGTTTTTAATAAAATCGAAGAAAACAACACAGCTGGGAAGAATTGTGAGGAAAGCGAAACGAATACAAATATAGATAATAAAATTTTGAAATCGGTCGATAAGTCAACATCAGGCAGACAGACCGACATCGAATGAGGGTGTAATACCTGCAAGGAATTTTGCAACTCGGGGAGATAAAGGCATTGATACTTAATTCTAAGTGGTCAGTAACTCATGGCTGGGTTTTTTGAAATCGAGGGCTGACATATGGGGTAAGAGTAGGTATGAGTGTATTTTTTTAATATCAAAAAAAAATATACATCGATTTCTTAAATTAATGATGAAATTTCTTGTTTACTTTTTTTATGAGAATAGCATAATGTTATCAAACAACATACAGGGTGCACCAAATGCTAATGGAAATCTGAACAAATACTAAGGTATAAATCTACTATGACGGTTTTGTGCATATGTTTGTAACAGGCAAAAATAATCGAGATAGACCCATGGTTCCTTTTGAGAATATGCATAGAATCACTTTCTGAGTCGATTTATGCATGTCCCTCCGTCCGTCCGTCCATGTATTTTTGTTAACGAAGTGCAGGTCGCATTTATGATCCGATTTGGATGAAATTTGGCACAGGTCACTTAACTGGCCCAAGGACGAACCCTATTGAAAATGGGAAAATCGGTTCAGATTTAGATGTAGCTCCCATATATATTTTCGTCCGATTTAAGGTAAATGATGTACCAAAGTACCTATACATCTTTCGATTTGCACGAAATTTGGCATAGAGTACTGAATTAGGTCCAGAATGGTGTGTGCCAAGTTTCGATAAAATCGGGTCAGATTTAGATATAGCTCCCATATATAGTTTCGTCCGATTTAAGGTAAATGGTGCACCAAAGTCCCTATATATCATTCGATTTGCACGAAATTTGGCACAGAGTACTGTATTAGGTCCAGAATGATGTGTGCCAAGTTTCAAGAAAATCGGGTCAGATTTAGATATAGCTCCCATTATAGTAAATGGTGCTTGGTGCACCATATATCTTTCGATTTGCACGAAATTTGGCACAGAATACTGAATTAGGTCCAGAATGATGTGTGCTAAATTCGGAGAAAATCGGTTCAGATTTAGATATAGCTCCCATATATAGTTTCGTCCGATTTAAGGTAAATGGTGCACCAAAGTCCCTATATATCTTTCGATTTGCAAGAAATTTGGCACAGAGTACTGTATTAGGTCCAGAATGGTGTGTGCCAAGTTTCGATAAAAGCGGTTCAGATTTACATATAGCTCCCATATATAGTTTAGTCCGATTTAAGGTAAATGGTGCACCAAAGTCGCTTCATATCTTTCGATTTGCACGAAATTTGGCATAGAGTACCGAATTAGGTCCAGAATGATGTGTGCCAAGTTTCAAGAAAATCGGGTCAGATTTAGATATAGCTCCCATATATAGTTTCGTCCGATTTAAGGTAAATGGTGCACCAAAGTCCCTATATATCTTTCGATTTGCACGAAATTTGGCACAGCGTAATGAATTAGGTCTAGAATGATGTTAAGTTTCCTGAAATCGGTTCAGATTTAGATATAGCTTCTATATCTGACCAAATGAAAAAATGAGTATCGGCTGCAGAATGACATGTTTATGGATCCATTTTCATTTTACTGGTCCTTTAAAAATGCGACGTCTGTTAGGATTCATCTGTTGAATATACCCAAAGTGGTGAAGGGTTTACTACTTTCCTTACTGTTTTTTTTTTGTTTGCATCTGCGGGGTAGGCTATTTATATTTTCTTCAAAAAAAAAACCAACAACAACAAATAATATATTTAGTTGCTTTTATTTTTGTTTAACCCGTCAACCCATTGCCTTACTGACCAAATAATAAATTTCGATTTGGTTAAATATGACCAATTGGAATATTCCGATTTGTGATTCAGACCGCGTCAAATTCCGTCTCACCGCGCCAAGTAATGTTCTTGGCTTTGTGTTGGTGTAGCCCAATTTTTGTTAGTGGTTTTGGCGGTTTTCTATTTTTTTCTTATTTTGTTTTATTTTGTTGCTAACTATGGCCCCTGTCATCATTCATCAAAGCAAAGGCAAACAGAAAAGCAGTTTCAATTGCTGCGAACATCGTTCGAGAAGCGACCACCACCACCATCGCCAGCACCACAACTTATTCACGCGATGATTATGTGTGCCACCATTAAGTAATGCTAAACCAGAATTAAAAGTGTGACAAGAAAAAAAAAACAACAACAACAATAAACAACTATACTGAAATAGTAAAAAAAATATTTAATTTATTTTTTTTAAGCACAGTGTTTTGAAATATTTTATATTTTTGGAGACTGGCGATCTCAAATGGGCCCTCAAAATAGTTTCAAAAATACATGACTCAGATATCCTTTGAAAAAAGTTTTTTTTTAATTTAAAATTAATTATCACATTCAGCCAACCCCTTTATAGGTTCAGCAAGGCTCAGTGCCAGCATCACAGCCAGCCTTCCCATAAGTGCAGAAAGCTTCTCTAAAGGTCCAGCCAGGCTCAGTATAGTTTAAGTCAGCCAACCATAATGTAGTTGCACTCAGACTCCCTATTGATTCAGCAAGAAAGCCTCAGAATTTTTTTCAGCCAACCCCAGTTCAGCTTCACCAACCTCAGGGTAGCATCAGCCAGCCTTACTATGGGCTCGGATTGTCTCACTGCAAAGTCATTCAACCTCACAATAATGTAAGATCTATAAGATCTATCCATAAATTCGTTCGGACTCCCTATGGATACAGCCTCGCCCTCAGTATAGCTTCAGTCAGTCTCTCTGTAGATTCCAGCAGCCTCATTATAGGTTTTTCCAGAGATGCTTAGAGTACGTGGGTACCTATCTTGGCGAGCCTTATTATAATTTCGCTCAGCTTCAGTACAGCTACAGTAATTTGGCATTCTTACGTAAGCTCCTACCTACCGCTGGCTGAGCCTCAGAGAAATGAATGCCCATCAGCGTATACCATATTTCGGTACCAATTGCAGAGTATGTAGAAGGCGCATTCTCCGCACTCGGTTGCAGTGTAAATCCAGACGTAAAGTTTGGGCTAGAGATTTAGCTATAAACCATCTCCAGCACGATGCTCATTGAAGGTTCCACACCAACCTGCCAGATCCGCCCCTGACAACCGTGCTATCGAAAGCCTTTGGTCAGGTTCATACCCAACGTTATTTCCAGTAGAATTGCAAACAGTTAGGAACTGCTCATCAACAGACTATAACCTTTGCCCAGCTTCATAGCTGAAGCTACTACCATTAGAACTAATCTTTGCAGGCTCTCTATAATAGAATAATTGTTAGTATAGTTCCAGCTAGCCTCAGTATGGGTTCGGAGAACTTCATTATAGCATCAGCAAGCCTCATTAAAGGTTCAGCCAGCTCAGCTTTACCTTCAACAGCCCTCATTGATGCTTCAGTCAGCCTGAGTTTCACACAGTCTCGCTATTGAGCTAATATTCGCTGGCTCTCTATAATACAACAATCGTTAGTATATCTCCTGCCAGCCTCAGTATGGGTTCGGACAACTTCACTATAACATCAGCAAGCCTCATTAACGGTTCAGCCAGCTCAGCTTTGCCTTCAGGTGCTTCAGTCAGCCTGAGTTTCACTCAGTCTCGCTATTGATTCAGCATGAAAGCCTAAGAAATTTTTTAGCTACCATCAGTTTAGCTTTAACAACCTCAGGGTAGCTTCTGCCAGCCTTACTATGGCCTCGGATAGTCTCACTGCAAAATCTATCAACCCCACAATAATGTAAGCCAATTTATCTATAAATTCGGTCAGAATCCATGTGGGTTCAGCCAGCCTCAGTATAGTTTCAGCCAGTCTCCCTATAGATTCCAACAGCCTCATCATGCTTAGAGTACGTGGGTACATACCTTTCGGTCTTACCCCACGGTGCTGTAAACACCAGTTAATACGAAGCGTCAACCAACGCCACCACACCAAAATGCAGGTACCAATCGATCACACGTATTTAGGAGCGATCACCTCCTTGGATGAGGAGCGGAGCCTAGCTAAAATTCCTGCCTTTCTATGGGTAGGGCAGCCGGTTCAGCTTTAGTATAGTTTCTGTCAGCCCCCCGTCAACTCTGTGTAGCTTCAGCCAGCCTCACTATAAGTTCATATAGCCGCACTATCGCTGTTTATCCAGCCTCACCATAAATTCAACCAATTTCTCCATAGACATATCGCCTCTTTATGGGTTCATCCAGCCTCCCTATATCATCATCTAGTCTCACTTAATGTTCAGTTAGTATCAGTGAACGTTTTACCCGCCAGAAAGTAGGTTAATTCATTATAGGTTCATCCTCAGAATAGTTTCAGCCAGCCCCAGTACAGCTTCACCAACCTCAAGGTAGCTTCAGCCAGCTTCACTGCAGAGTCATTCAGCCTCACTATAATTTCAGGCAATCTATTTATAAATTCGGACAGACCTCCCTATGTGTTCAGTCAGACTCAGTATATTTTCTGACAGTCTCTCTATAGATTCAAAACAGCCACATTATAGGTTCATCCATTATAGGTTCAGATAACCTGTCCGAAGAGTCAATTAGACCCACTATTACATCAGCTAGTCTCACTATAAGTTCGACCAACCTCTCTATAAGTTCGTCCAGCCTTTATATAGTGTCAGCCAGCCCAAGTGTTGCTTCAGTCGTTCTCCCTGTAAATTCAATCACCCTCTCTAAACGTTCGCCCGTCCTCCAAATAAGTTCAGCCAGTCTCAGTATAATTTCAGAGAAACTTTTTATTCCCAGTTTCACTAAAGATACAGCCAGCCAAGTAGAGCTTCAGCCTGCCGCTACAAGGTTCACTAGCTTTATTATTATTGTTCTATCTATCTCACTATGGGTATGACCAGCCTCACTAAAGGTTCAGCGAACCCTACTATAGCCGAGGGCATAATCACCAGGGTTTGCGAAGCTCACGATGCCAGTTTTCACTAACGGTTCAGTGAGCTCTATTATAGGTTCAGTCAACCTTATATTAGGTTCACCTAGCCTCGGTATGGATACAGCCAGGCTAACTATATTTTCAGACAACATCCATATAATTTATTCCAACATTTCTATAATTCGACCAAACTCAGCATGGGTTCGGCGGGTCTCACTATAGATACAGTCAGTCCACTATATCTCAACCTGTATCAACAAGTTTCACAAGCCTCACTATAGTTTAGTCAGCCGCACTATACTTCAGCCCGACTCACTATAGTTCAATCAGTCGCACTATATGCGGCTACAGGTTCACCGAGACTCACTATAACTTCACCCAGCCTCGCTATAGTTCAGTCAGCACCACTAGATTCAGTGAGCCCTATTATAGGTTCAGCCAACCCGATTTTAGGTTCACCTAGTATGGATGCAGACTTCGGCTTCACTACAGAGGCATCCAGGCTCACTTTAGGTTACTACACCCTCTATACTGATTCATCCAACCCCAGTATAGGCTCTGCCGGTCTTACTATAGGTGCAGCCAGCCTCACCAGGTTCACAAGCCCACTGTAGAGCTATCAATTTTACTATAGGCCCATTATGTCTAACTGTAAGTTCAGATAGCCTCAGTATAGCATCAGCAGCCTGAGTATATTTTCAACCATCCGCAAAATAAGTTAAAACAGTCTTATTAGAAGTTCAATTAACCGATGCTGTTGAACCAGTCCTGCTCTAAGCTCAGCCAGTTCTCAGAAAAGGTTCAATCTCACTATATGTTCACCTAGCCTCAGTATGGGTACAGTATCTGTGCAGTTTCTCACAGTGGCTCAGGTAGATTAATCTTCACCAGCGTACACCTTAGTTCTGTACCAATTGCAGAGAATGCTCGGTACAGGGCGAAACCACAACCTCCGCGAAGCTAGATAAACATATCTAAGGATAACCACGGAAAGCAAAGCATCTGCTCAGATTCGAAGTCGAAGCTTCGACACAAGTCCGTGCAGAACACCCAATGTAAAATAAAAGCACTGACCTTCCATTCACATATCAACAACACACTCCCAAAGGATAGGTACACCAGTCTATCAGAAGACCTGAGCCAATCATCCTCATCCAGTTTCAACTTACACACTTAAGCTTGTACTTAATAGCCCTACATCTGACTTCAAAATCAAACGGCACGACAGCAATCGGTACCTGAGAATCACGCTAATATGAAAAGAGCTTCTTCTGACCCAATGCAGTCGCACGGGCCAACTGGATTTTAGGTTCACCTAGTATAGGTACAGACTTCAGGTTCAGTACAGAAGCATCCAGGCTCACTTTAGGTTACGACATCCTCTATACTGATTCATCCAACCCCAGTATAGGCTCTGCCTGTCTTACTATAGGTGCAGCCATCCTCACCAGGTTCACAAGCCCCACTGTAGAGCTATCAATCTTACTGTAGGCCCATTATGTCTAACTGTAAGTTCAGATAGCATCAGCAGCCTCAGTATATTTTCAACCATCCGCAAAATAAGTTAAAGCAGTCTTATTACAAGTTCAGTTAGCCGATGCTGTTGAACCAGTCCTGCTCTAACCACAGATGTGTTGCACAGGTATTGAACAGAAGCCCCCCCCCACCACACCGATCGTCTGCTCAAGTTCCATTATCAGTCCGCAAAACACATAAGACGGTACCAACGATCGCTGTCAGCTTCTCTTCCAACCGACCGAAGTGCACAAGGAAATGCATTCTCCCGGACAAAGTTATTCGCAGATATCTCGCGGTACTCGTATTCCTTATACCGCTCACAGGTGTGGGTACAGCCAACCTCACTATGTTTTCATACAGCCACACTGTGGATTAAGCCAGCTTTATAGTATGGGTTAAGAAGGTCGGGCTATAGAAGCCAGCATCACCAAAGTTCACAAGACTTACGATAATTCTCTCAGTCTACCTGTAGGTTCCTCCAGGATCACTATAGGTTCAGTTAATCTCAATACAAATGAAGTCATCCTCAAATCTCTGTTGGTCCCTTAGAAAATATTCCTCAAAAAAACCACGCCTAAAGCTCTGCTGGTCCTTTAGAAAATATTCTTTATAAATCCACGCCTAAGCTCTGCTGGCCCTTTAGAAAATATTCCTTAAAAAGAAAAAATTCTTTATAAATCCACGTCTAAAGCTCTGCTGGTCCTTTAGAAAATATTCCTTAAAAAGAAAAAATTCTTTATAAATCCACGCCTAAGCTCTGCTGGTCCTTTAGAAAAAAATCTTTAAAAATCCACGCCTAAAGCTCTGCTTGTCCTTTAGAAAAAATTCTTTAAAAATCCACGCCTAAAGCTCTGCTTGTCCTTTAGAAAAAATTCTTTAAAAATCCACGCCTAAAGCTCTGCTTGTCCTTTAGAAAAAATTCTTTAAAAAATCCACGCCTAAAGCTCTGCTTGTCCTTTAGAAAAAATTCTTTAAAAAATCCACGCCTAAAGCTCTGCTGGTCCTTTAGAAAAAAATTCTTTAAAAAATCCACGCCTAAAGCACTGTTGGTCCTTTAGAAAAAAATTCTTTAAAAAATCCACGCCTAAAGCTCTGCTGGTCCTTTAGAAAATATTCTTTAAAAAATCCACGCCTAAAGCTCTGCTGGTCCTTTAGAAAATATTCTTTAAAAAATCCACGCCTAAAGCTATGCTGGTCCTTTAGAAAATATTCTTGAAAAAATTCAAGCCTAAAGCTCTGCTGGTCTTTTAGAAAATATTCTTTAAAAAATCCACGCCTAAAGCTCTAATGGTCCTTTAGAAAATATTCTTTAAAAAATCCATGCCTAACGCTATACTGGTCCTTTAGAAAATATTCTTTAAAAAATCCACGCCTAACGCTCTGCTGGTCCTTTAGAAAATATTCTTTAAAAAATCCACGCCTAGAGCTCTGCTGGTCCTTTAGAAAATATTCTTTAAAAAAATCCACGCCTAAAGCTTTGCTGGTCCTTTAGAAAAAAATTCTTTAAAAAATCCACGACAAAAGCTCTACTGGTCCTTTAGAAAAAAATTCTTTAAAAAATCCACGCCTATAGCTCTGCTGGTCCTTTAGAAAATATTCCTTCAAAAAATTCACGCCTAAAGCTCTGCTGGTCCTTTAGAAAATATTCTTTAAAAAAATCCACGCCTAAAGCTCTGCTGGTCCTTTAGAAAATATTCTTTAAAAAATGTATATATGAGATGGACCTTTAGTGTTAATCCTTCCATTCTAATCACAATACAAAACACTGTGTCAAATCTTTGATGACGAGTAACATCATGCTTGTTCAAACACACATACGCAACAATTTGTAAAACAACAAAAACTAACCACATATTGCTAAATTAGTAAATGTGCAAAACGAAAAACTATTAGAAAAGGAAAAAAACACAAATAGCAACAGTGAAGTAAAATGCACAAAACAAAATAACAACAACTAAAATTGTGTAAACAGCCCCAACGCATTTATTGGGAACAAAAAAAAAACATGTTCAGTTAAACAGAAAACAATAAACAAACTCTCTTCGTTTGCTGGGTGCTTCTCTCTACCAAATGCTCCACTCACAAATAAAGTTGTTTTGCATAGATTTGTTTTGGTCTCCCCACCACGAAATACACACACACGCACATATATTGCAGCAAACCTGTTCACGTGCCCTCTACTATAAAATGAATCAAAACAAAATAATGTGCTCTGCTGCTCTCTCTCGTCATCAGATGTGTGTACTACTTACCGTATTAAAGCTCTCGCACTCACATGGACTTGTATGTGTGTATGAGTATTAACGGCTTGCCTTCATAGATTTTTGCAAATTCTCCTCATATACTCGTATGTGGGGTAATGTTGTTGTTGTTTTACTTTTGTTGTTGCTTTTGTTTACATGTGTATGACGCGCATGAATAATTCACAAACTGTTGTTGTTTTTCTCTTTTGATTTTAAATTTGTTAAAACAAAAATTTCGCTATTTTTAAGGTTTTTGTTTGCTATTTTTTTGCAAAGAAAACAGCAATTTGACGATAGTATCGAAACGTCATGCAAACACACACACTAACACTTAAGCGTTAAATTATGTTTATGATTTCGACGGCAATAAAAAAACAAACGGGTGGGGGAGGGAGGCCAAAACCGCACAATACCGACAAACAAAGTTTTTCAAAAGAAATTCATAGAAAAATTGAACACCTGCTTTGAAATGTACTTAATTTCCCGGGAAATTTCATGGAAAATTCGGTAGAATTTTAGATTTTACACAATCGTAGTATGAATAAATCACTTTTAAAATTGGAATTAAAATATATATGTGTAGCCTGAACGAGCATGCAAAACACAAAACGAACTACTATCAAAATCGAAAACTTGTATTTGGTGGGACAAGAACATTCACGTTACAAACACTTCTAATCCGTACTGCTGCATTAAACTCGGCTATAAAACTGGCTATGTGGAATCCGAAACAAAATAATAACCGGAGAAATAAAGAGAGAGAGAACAACAACAAATAACGGCAGCAACAGTACACAATGGTGTGGAATTGTTGTTGCTTTTGCTGTTGTTTCAATTAAATGGTGGAGATGTTGTTCTCGTTCAATTACTGAGATACAGATGCGAGGGTTGCCAGTTTAACAAAAAATATTCCTGGCTTTTGGGAATAACAGAACTTATAACAAATACAACTTGAAGGCATTTTTAATCAGGCCTTTAAAATATTTTCTTTAAAATCTTTAAAAAATCTTTGAAGTCATCTTCAAAAAATCCAGGCCTTTGTAAAGAAATTTTCTTAAAAAATCAGTTTATGAAATGTTTTCTTGAAAAAATAAAGCCTTAAAAAAATTTTAAAAAACAGACCTCAAAAAAGTGTTTTTCAAAAAATCTACGGTTTTTAAAAGTGATCCTCAAACAATCCAGGCCTTGAAAATAAATTTTCTTTAAAAATTCAGTTTTTGACAAAAAACATTGAGAAAAAAATAAAATATTAAAATTTAAATCTTAAAAAATCAGACCTTAAAAAGCGTTCGGAATTTTTTAACAAAATTCAGGTCTAAACAATCTTCAAAAAATCTAAGCCTTTGAAAAACAAATTATTTAAAAAATCAAGGCCTTTAAAAAAATGTAAAAAAATATCTAAAAAATGCAATCCTTCGAAAAAAATTAAGTCCTTAAAACAATTTCACAATTCAAGTTATTTGATTTTTTTAATCCTGGCATTTGCAAAAAAATTAAAAAAAGCCAGGCCTTTAAAAAAGTATTCTTCAAAAAATCCAGGCCCTTGTAAAAATTATTCTTCATAAAATTCTGCCTTTGAAAAAAATACTTAAATAATCCAGGCCCATGAAAAAAAAGATTAAAAAATGTGGACATTTGAAAAAAATCGTTTAACAATCCAGGCATTAAAAAGTGTTCCTTGAAGAAAATTTTTGTAAATACTTTAAAAATACGTTTCCTTGAAAAAAATTAAAACGTCTGAAAAAATCTAAAAAAGTAAAGTTTTTAAAATAAAAAATCTCGCCTTGAACAACTAAAAACTTCGTTAGAAAATTCAAGCTTTTTTTATATTCAGACCTTTGAATTTTATTCTCAGACTTTGAAAAAAAAAATGAAAAAATCTTTGAAATAAATTTCAAAATAAATTCTTTAAAAAATCCAGGCCTTTGTAAAAACATACTTCACAAAACCGTAGCCTTTAAAAAAGTTTCTTAAAAAATGCAGATCTTCGAAAAAAATTCTTTCAAAAATTCTGGCATTTGAAAAAAAATCTTTCAAAAATCCAGTTATTTTTGATGTTTTATACCCTTCACCACGCTGTGAAATAGGGTATTTGTCTATATTTGTAACAGGCAAAAGGAAACGACCAAATGAAAAATTTAGTATATGTGGCAGAATGCCATGTTTATGGATCCATTTTCATGTTAATGGTCCTTCAAAAATTCGACACCTGTTATTATTCATCTGTTGAATATACCCTAAGTGGTGAAGGGTGTCACATAGTCGGCCCCGCCCGACCTTTCTACTTTCCTTACTGGTTTTAATTCAGGCTTTTGAAAATGTTTCATCAAAAAACCCAGGCTTTGAAAACAAAAATTAAAAAATGTTGGAAAAATCAGGCCATTCAAAAGAAATTCTTCAAAAAATTCACGTCCTTCATAAAAAAATATTTAAAAAAATCCTGACATTTGAAAAAAATCTTTTTTTGTATGTCAGTTTTTTGACATTCAAAAAAGTGTTCTAGGAATTTGAAAAAAAAAATTCTTCAAAAAATCTAGTCCTTTGTAAAAAAAATATCAAATGGGCTTTGAAAATGTTTATTAAAAATTCAGACCTTTGAAATTTTTTCTTTCAAAAATCCAAGCCTTTTAACAAGCCTTCGAAAAAAAAATTCAAAAATCCGAGAATTGGAAAAAAATTCAATTATTTTTGAAAAATCATCATTTTTTTAAGCCAGGTCTTTTTTGAAAATCATAAATTTTGTTAACATTACTAAAAAATCGTTAAAAAACCAGGTCTTTTTGAAAATCATCAATTTTTTTAACATTACTAAAAAATTTTCTTTAAAAATCGTGTAAAAAAATGTTCTTAAAAAATCCATGTGTTTAGTCTAAAAAATTCTTTAAAAATGTACGCCTATTATGTAAAATATACATTTAAAAATCCACGCCTATGTGTCAAAAAAATATTCTTTAAAAATGTACGCCTATTATGTAAAATATATATTTAAAAATCCACGCCTATGTGTCAAAAAAATATTCTTTAAAAAATCCACGCCTATGTATAATATTACTTTTGTATGGCAACGTGCATGATTTTGCTCTATGTAATATGTGGTTCACATTCACAATAACAACAAGAATTTGCAAAACAACAAATAATGTACAACAATAACAAAAAATAACCCGTATACTAAACAATACAACGTGCCAGAGAGCCAAGCACGCCTTTTGACATGCCAAACAATAACAACAACCCAAACGCAAACATGATTCAGCCAAATGCAAAACAAAACACTCGACCAAGAGCCTCAGAGTGAAAAGAAACGGTAATAACTGGACTCTCAGAGAATGAGAGCACAGCATGCATATCTAGAAGAGAGCATAATATATTTGTTTTTTATAATCACATAAAAGGAGACGGAGACGTGCAAAAACAAAACACACATGCAACCCAGAGGCCTGTAGTTGAGTGTATGTAAGTGCGTGTGTGTGTGCGATGTTGGGAAAAGAGCTAGTTGAGCAAATCTAAATTACAAAGAGTTACTGGTTTTAGCTTACGTGACATTTAACCGATATTATAGCAGAATAGTTTTGAATGGATATGACTTATCCTCGATGTTATTCTGTGTGTGTGTGTGTTTTTTTTTCTTTATTACGTTGTATAATATACCATCCCGGGTATTTTCAAAATGCATTACCCCATATGGAAAATGCTTTGAAATGCGTCAATGTTGACATTTTCATTTTAGGGGGGGAGGATGGGGTGGAGGACACCTTCTCTTTGACGTTAACTATTTTTAAACATTAGATGACGTGAGAGCCAAAAGTAGTTTGTGGTCAATGTGATAAATTCTTAGTTGGTCATTGGTTAGTCATCGCATGATGAAGGTTCGATGTTTTTCACATGCAATCTTATCAGTTAGCTTGTGAAATTTTTTATTTTTATTAAAAAAAATAAACAAATTCATAATCGCCGCAATAAAAATAATGAAATTATTTGTAATAAACATGACATTTAATAGCTAACCACAACCATAAAAGTAGCTGTGGAGAGGTGTCGGGAGAATTGAAGTAATTCCCAAAACAATATAAACGGGTTTGTAGTAAATTGAGTTTTTTTTTTTTGCAAATTTCTTGACCAAACTTGTTCCATCTAGCCACTCTTTATCGCTGCTTAGATGATACAATTGTTTGGTGTCGTCAAATGCAACAATTTTAGTCCGAAGAGCAATTTACTCTTCTTGTGGTCAGACAAAAGCCGTCATAATAAATTATGTAGAAAATATTGTACATACACACAAACAAACATAAAATATGTATGTGAGTATGGATTAGTAAATAT
Source organism: Musca vetustissima (assembly GCF_032173495.1). Classification (NCBI taxonomy): domain Eukaryota; kingdom Metazoa; phylum Arthropoda; class Insecta; order Diptera; family Muscidae; genus Musca; species Musca vetustissima. Next base: position 64,840 of record NW_026874411.1, read on the forward strand.
ATATCTATCGTACGATATGTAGATAAATTGAACAAATAATACTCTCGTGCTAAAGCGCATACATCATTACCTATTTATATTATGCATGTAGATATGTATAACAAATAAATAGGGTTGCCAAGTTTATTTAAAACAGCAAGAAAAAGTTCAAAGAAAAAATCCGAAATGATTTCAGAAAATAATAATAAATGTACCACTTGATATAACCACACTTAAAACAGTAAAATGTTCCCTTAACACGTTTTTTTTAATTACCCAATATTTCCTACTGAAATAGTGGCAACCCTTAACCAAAAAAAAATTTACCCACCAACAAAACAATCATTGGAACGTAAATTGAGAAACATGAGCATGGACACGTATGAATTATGTGTATTACTCATACGTGCATTTGTACTAATGTGGTCCAGAGAGAGAGAGAGAAAGCGAGAGAAAAAAATGCATTCACCAGTCAGTATACTAGTAAACCAAACACATAGAATGAGGTGTAAACGGAAATCCGTAAAGAGAATCATTACAACCGTATCAGACAAAACACCGCACGCGTGTTCTCTTTAAGAGTAACTCCTATGTAAAAAAGCACAAAAGAGCGGCTCCCTGCCTGTGCCTGCATTACAACGAATCAAGAGTTTCACAATGAGCTGACAAATCTTGTCATTTGTTCATGTGCAAATCTAACGTGAGAGACAGATACAGAGAGAGAGAGAGAGTGATAGCGCGTGTAACGTTCAAACAACCGGAACAACAAAAGCAAATTGTTGCATTTCCCATGAAAAGAAAAACGAAAACAAAAACAAACAACGACGACAACAAGCAAAACTACACATGTAAATACAAAATACACAAAGAAAAAACGAAAAGGGGGATTTTGAACTATCCAACAGGAGGTTAGGTAAGTGATGATGGCTGTATATTCGTACATACATATATACTCTCTTTGTAGACATATAGAAATATATAGGAAATTGTAATGTATTCTATATAAAATGTTATCTAAGATTTTCTATATGTAATAAATGTTGTTATTTGTAACATTTTATACAGAAAATTTTGTTATCGATGACAATTTATATACAAAACACTGTTATCGGTGATATTTTCTATATAAAATTTTGTTATTCCGTGACATTTTCTATAGAAAATACTATTATCTGTTATATTTAATATAGAAATATATTATGACATTTTATATATCCGAGACATTTTATATAGAATACGTTGTTATCGATGACATTTTAGATAGAAAATATTATTATCGATGTAAAGTGTTATAGAAAATTGTCTTATCGTTCACATTTTCTACGAAAAACCTTGTTATCGGTCACATTTTCTATAGACAATTTTGTTATCGATGATATTTTATATAAAGAAAATGTTGTTATCGATGATATTTTATATTGAAAATACTATTATCGGTGATATTTTGTATATGAAATGTTGTTATCGATGTAATTTTCTATAGAAATTTTTGTTATCGATTATAATTCATATAGAAAATGTTGTTATCGATGACATTTTATTTTGAAAATATTGTTATCGGTGACATTTTATATTGAAAATATTGTTATCGATAAAATTTTTACGGAAAATATTTTTATCTGTGACATTTCATATAGAAAATATTGTTACTGTAAATCTTTTTGTATAGAAAATTTTTGTTATCGATGATATTTTATATTGAAAATTTTGTTATCGATGACATTTTATATAGAAAAAAAATATTATCGGTGATATTTTGTATATGAAATGCTTTTATCTATGTAATTTTCTATAGAAAAATTTGTTATCGATTATAATTTATATATCGAGCACATTTTCTATAGACAATTTTGTGATCGATGATATTTTATATAGAACATGTTGTTATCGATGATATTTTATATTGAAAATACTATTATCGACGATATTTTGTATATGAAATGTTGTTATTTTTTTCTATAGAAAATTTTGTTATCGATTATAATTTATATCGATGATATTTTATATTGATATTTTGATGATATTTTGTATATGAAATCTTGCTATCGATTATATTTTATATTGGAAATGTTTTTATCGATAACGTTTTACAGAAAATATTTTTATCTGTGACATTTCATATAGAAAATATTTTTACTGAAACTCTTTTTTATCGAAAAATTTTGTTATGATATTTTATATCAAAAATCTCGCTTTCGATGATATTATGTATTGAAAATACTGTTATCGTTGACATTTTCTATAGAAAATATTGTTATCGATCAAATTTTCTATAATTAGAGGTTGTTATTGATCAAATTTCCCGTTGAAAAGTTGGTTATTGATTAAATTTTTTATACAAAACCTTATTATCGATCACATTATCTACAGAAATTATTGTTATCATGACAATTTATGTAGAAAATATGGTTATCGGAGACATTTTATAAAGAAACTTTTGTTATCGGTTATATTTTGTACAGAATATATTATTATCGGCGCCTTCTTATATAAAAAATATTGTTATCGGTAATAATTTGAGTACAAAATAATGTTACCAATGACTTTTTATATAAAGTTCAATGACATTTTATATAAAAAAATCTTGTTATCGGAAACATGTTATAAAGAAAATGTTGATATCGATGACATTTTTCATAGAAAATCTTGTTATCGTTAATATTTTATTCATAAATTATTGTTATAAGTAATATTTAATATAGCAAATATTGTTATCGTAAATATTTCTTAAAAAAAATTTTGTTATCGGAGACATTTCACATCGAGAATGTTGTTATCCGATATATTTCTCATAGAAAATGTTGTTATCGGGAACACGTTATATAGGAAATGTTGTTATCGATGACATTTTATATAAACAATTTTGTTATCGATGATATTTTATGTAGAAAATCTTGTTATCGTTAATAGTTCATGCATAAATTATTACTATAAGTAATATTTTATATAGCAAATATTGTTATCGATAATACTTCTTATAGAAATCTTGCCATTGGTAATTTTTCCTGTGGAAAATTTTGTTATCGGAAACATTTCACATAAAAAAAATATTGTTATGGGGAACTTGTTATATAGGAAATGTTGTTATCGATGACATTTAGTACAAAAAATCTTGTTATCGATGACATTTTCTATAAGAAATGTTGATATCGTTACTATTTTCGATAGAAAACACTGTTATCGATGGCATTTTATATAGAAAACATTGTTATCCATTGAAATTTCTATAGAGAAAGTTGTTATCGATGCCATTTTATTTTATTGATGGGCCGTTATTTTTATTTATTTTTTTTTTTATTTTGTATAAAATATATTGTTATCGATGACATTTTCTATAGAATTTTTTGATATAGGTGGTATTTTTATAAAAAAAAAATCTTTTTATCGATGATATTTTATAAAAATGTATAATATTTTATATAGCAAATATTGTTATCGAAAATACTTCTTATAGAAAATGTTGTTATTGGTAATTTAACCTAGAGAAGTAGTTATCGTTTCCATTTCTCATAGAAAATGTTTTTATCCTAAACATGTTATATAGAATTTTGAGGAGAAAAGTTTTCTATAGCAAATGTTGTTATCGATTAAATTTTAAATCAAACACATTATAATCGATAATATTTTCTAACGAAAATGTTATTATCGATAATATTTTCTATCGAAAATGTTATTATCGATGACAGTTTCTATCGAAAACTTTTTAACGATGAAATTTTCTTTGTTATTGATAACAGTTTCTATATTGAATGTTGTTATCGATGACATTTTCTATAGAATATGTTGTTATCTATAGCATTTTATGTACAAAATGATATTATCGATAACATTTCCAATGGATTTTTTTCAAACGATGATTTTTTTCTATACAAAATCATATTATCGATTACATTATATTTTTAAAATCTTATTATCGATGAAATTTTCCGTATAAAATTATTGTTATCGTTGATATTTTCACTGCTGAATCTTGTTATCGGTCATATTTTCCATTAAAATATAATGTTATCGGCAAAATTTTCTATAGGATATATTTTTATCGGTTATATTTTCTACAGAAAATCATTTTTTATGCTATTTTTTACTGAAAGTCGGATTATAGGTATATTTTTAATAAGATATTTTTGATCAATATATTCAATATCTTTAAAATATTGTTATCGATTTTATGTTTTTGTTAAAATGTTCTATACAAAATCTAGTTTTCTATTTGATTTTATTTTTTCTTTATTCCATGGAAGTCACAACCTATTGCCTCACAACAAAACGTCAAACCTCTAGACAACCAGCTGGACTTCATCATATATGATGATGGTCATACTAAACCCGATGGTTAGCCATAACAATAACTAATAAAATGTAAATAATATATATGTATATTAATTTAAAAAAAAATATGTCCACAAACATACATAAATCTTTATATACAAACGGGCATACCTACTACACAATCTCTTCAAACTAAACATTTTTTGCATGAGCATACAATATCGGTCGGTACGCCGTTCGCTTTGTTCGCATGCCTCCTAGCGTCTCTAACGTATCGTACCGTTGCCGCTTTTTTTTTTGAGATTTGCCAGCAAACAATCTTGACATTGAAAAATACAGAAATCGCATATTTGACATTGAAATTTTGTTTTCATTAACTTGTTGTTGGTTGCTATTGCTATTATTGCGACCGAACACCCGCTCACCAAAATTCATATTAAATATAATATAAATAAGAATTAATTATTTTTTATTGTTTTTTTTTTTTTTTTATTTTTGCATTTAGAAAACGTAAACAAAATTTTGCAGAAGAATTGCTCTTTCACGTTTGTGTTTGTTTTTTTATTATGATTTTGAAATGTTTGCTTTCGAAATTAGTTGACGATACAATATTGATAAGAAATCGCACAATCAAAAAAAGAAATACAAAAAAACAATTGCATTGCCTATATATTTTTTCTAGATAGTAAATAAATATCTATTTTGGGGAGCTGAGATTTGAGATTTGTTGAAACACGATTTATTTTAAATTGGAATTTCATTTCAAAAATATAAATAAGCTCAGATCTATCAGCTTAGATTTTTTTAAAAAATGATTTTCCAATAAGACTAATAGACGTGGATTTTTTAAATATTTGTAAGACCAATATTATCCAATAAGAACAATAAGGATGTGTTTTTTATAATATTTTCCATAAAAAAAATGGACGTGAATTTTTAAAAAGTATTTTCATTAAGATCAATGGACGTTTTTTAAATAATTTTTTCAAATAAGGGTGTTTTTTTTAAATATTTTTACCAATTTGAATGCATTTTTTTTTTAATAATTGTTTTTCAATAATCGTGGGTTTTTAAATAAGTATTTAAATTTTTTTATATATTTTTTTAATTTTTTTCGAATAAGACCATTAGGCGTGGATTTTTAAAATATTTTTTCCAATAAGACCAATTGGCGTAGATTTTAAAAATATTTTTTCCAATAAGAGCAATAAGTTTTGATTTTGAAACAAAATTTTTCCAATAAGAAAAATAGACGTAGATTCTTAAAATATTTTTTCCAATAAGAACAATATGTGTGGATTTTTAAAATAGTTTTTTCCAATAAGAACAATAGGAGTGGATTTTTAAATTTTTTTTTTTCAATAAGAACAATAGGAGTGGGTTTTTATAAATAATTTTTCCAATAAGAACAATAGGAGTGGGTTTTTATAAATAATTTTTCCAATAAGAACAATATGCGTGGCTTTTTAAAATAAATTTTTCCAATAAGACGTAGATTTTTAAAATATTTTTTTCCAATAAGACGTAGATTTTTAAAATATTTTTTTCCAATAAGACGTAGATTTTTAAAATATTTTTTTCCAATAAGACGTAGATTTTTTTAATATAAATTTTTCCAGTAAGACTAACAGGCGTGGATTTTAAAATATTTTTTCCAATAAGACCAATGGATTTTAAAAACAATTCTTTTTAATAAGACCAATTAGCGTAGATTTTAAAAATAATTCTTTCCAATAAGACCAATTAGCGTGTATTTCAAAAATAATTCTTTCCAATAAGACCAATTAGTGTGGATTTTAAAAAGAATTCTTTCTAATAAGACCAATTAGCGTGGATTTTAAAAATAATTATTTCCAATAAGACCAATTAGGCTGAATTGTTTAAATAATAGTATCCAATAACCCTAGATTTTTTAAAATTGATCTACCGGAATATATTAAAAAATAAGCATTTCACGCCTATTGGTCTTATTGAAAAATACTATTTACAAAATCCATGCTTATTAGACTTATTAAAAATATACTATTAAACCATACAAATATTTCTTATTGGAAAATATTATTTAAAAATGTTTCCGCCAATTGGCCTTATTGAAATTATTATTGATGTTATTCAAATTCTTTGGTCTTATTGGAAAATATTATTTAACAAATCGGCGCCTATATTTCTTATTGGAAACTATTATTCAACAAATCCACATCTGTTAGTCTTATTGGAAAAAATTATTAATAGTTCCATGCATATTGGAAAGTACCACTTAAAAATCCCCACGCTTATTGATATAATAGGAAAATATTATTGGACTAAGTCAAAAATTGAAAAATAATCACGGTTATTGCTAATATTGGAAACTATTTTTTAAAAAAAACCACATTAATTGGTTTTATTGAAGATATTATTTAAAAACACGACTTTTTTATTGGAAAATATTTTTTATAACAGGTATAGTCTTATTGGAAAATATAATTAAAAAACCATGGCTATTGGTCTTATTGAAAAATAATTTATCGTCTTATTGGAAAAGGTTTTCTAAATAAATTTTCGTCTTATTGGAAAATATAGTTAAAAAATCCATGCCTATTGGTCTTATTGGAAAATATTTTATATTCTTATTGGAATACATTACTTAAATGATTCACGCCTATTGGAAGATTTAATAAATAATATTTTAAAACATTTTTTTGTCTTATTGGAAAATATTATTTAAACAATTTTTCGTCTTAGTGGAAAATATAATAAAAAATCAATGCATATTGGTCTTATTGGAAAATACTTTTTTAAAGATTCTTTAATCTTATTGGAAAACATTATTTAAACGATTCACGCCTATTGGAAAATTTTTTTAAACCCAAGGTTATTGGGAAATACCACTTTAAAATCTATGCTTATTGCTCTAATTGGAAAATAACATTTTAAAACATTTTTTCTCTTATTGGAAAATATAATTGAAACAAATTTTCGTTTTATTGGAAAATATAACATAAAAATCCATGCTTATTGGAAAATATTTTTAATGCATTTTTAGTCTTATTGGAAAATATTTTTTAAGAATGGTTAGTCTTATTGGAAAATAGTTTTAATAGTTTATTTAAATGATCCACGCTTATTGGAAAATATTAGTTTAAAATCTATGCTTATTGCTCTAATTGGAAAATAATATTAAACAATCTTATTGGTCATATTAGAAATTATTGGTCTTATTGGAAAATATTATTAAAAAGATCCACCCTAAAAAAACAATATTATTGGTCATATTGAAAATTATTTTTTTTTAATATCTATTTTTTTAATAATAATATCTATTGGTCTTATTGGAAATTACTTTTTTTTTAATCCACGTCTATTGGTCTTATTGGAAAATATTATTTAAAAGATCCATCCTAACTGAAAAATATTAGTTATAAAATCCACACTTATTGGAAAATATATTTTAAAAAATCCACACTTATTGATCTTATTGGAAAATATTATTAAAAAAATCCAGTTTTATTGGACTTTAATGCAAAATAGTTTATAAAAAAATTCCACACTCATCAGTCATATTGGAAATTTATCGACGCTAATTGGTCTTATTGAAAAATATTATTTAAACGTTTATAGGTCTTATTGGATCTTATTTAAAAGAGCAATACTTATTGGAAAATATTATTAAAAAAAAACCAAGCTTATTGGTCTAATTAGAAAATATCATTTAAAAATTCACACTCATGGCTGTTTATAAAAAATCCAATCTTATTGCGCTAATTGGAAAAAATGATTCAAGAATCCACGGGTATTATTGGAAAATAGTATAAAAAATATTTTTTTTAAAAAATCCACGCTAATTGGTATTTTTTCTCTGAAAAATTGTTTTCCAATAAGATTTATTTTAATATTATTTTGAACGACCTAGTTTCTCTGTTCAGTTTTCCTATTTCTTATCTTTAACCCGATTCTTAGAAATATTACAAAAGTCCATTTTTAGCATAACTTTATGTGAGAAAGCTGGATAAAAAAAGAAGATTAAAAAAATTGAACTGCACGCATGGTGTGCGTTTCTATTTCAACTTCTGTTGCTGACAGCTGACACGCAATGCCATTACGTAGACAAGTTATGGTATGACTTACGTTTAGCAGAAGAAAAACATTAATACATATGTGACATATATATGTATGCAACATATGTATACTATGTCGAAGAAAATGGGAGTGAGAAAATTTCGTAGAGGAGATGAAGGCATAGGGTGTTCATAGACGAGCTAAAGCAGGAAATATTTGTAGATGAGCTGCTCTTAGAGCTCTTGTATGATGACCCCCAGCTGATCTATAAAGACCAAAATCAGCTGATCTATAAAGACTAAAATCAGCTGATCTATAAAGATCAAAATCAACTGCTCTATAAAGACCACCAACAGCTGATCTATAAAGACCACCAACAGCTGATCTATAAAGACCACCATCACCTTGTCTATAAAGACCACCATCTGCTGGTCTCTAAAGACCACCATCAGCTGGTCTCTAAAGACCACCATCAGCTGGTCTATAAAGACCAGCATCAGCTGGTCTATAAAAACCAGCATCAGCTGGTCTATAAAGACCACCGATGATGCTGGTCTATAAAGACCACCGATGATGTTGGTCTATAAAGACCACCATCAGCTGGTCTATAAAGACCACCATCAGCTGGTCTATAAAGACCACCGATGATGCTGGTCTATAAAGACCACCATCAGCTGGTCTATAAAGACCACCATCAGCTGGTCTATAAAGACCACCATCAGCTGGTCTATAAAGACCACCATCAGCTGGTCTATAAAGACCACCATCAGCTGGTCTATAAAGACCACCATCAGCTGGTCTATAAAGACCACCATCAGCTGGTCTATAAAGACCCCAATCAGCTGGTAGACCACCATCAGCTGGTCTATAAAGACCACCATCAGCTGGTCTATAAAAAACACCATCAGCTGACCTTTAAAGACCACCATCCTCCATCTCTCCTATGGAGACTCCCTCCAGCTCGTCTTCAGTGCACCTACAACGACAATTTCAAATTTCTTTGCCCGAACGATCCTGACCTTCACTAATGCATTATTTTCGCGATGCCTCGACACTATTTAACCCATGTCTTATTTGATTTCATGGTGCAAAAATTCTTATTGGAATGCAAAATGTAAACAATAACATTTATTAAAGCGACAACATTGAAATGTCAACGCGCCCGTAAAATAACGCCACGCTTTATATGCAGTAAAATGTGCGCATAAAATTTGTGGTCCGAATATGCGATGTCATTCGAACAAACGCCCACATTATGTGGCGGCTGCGGTTAGAAAGTGTGCGTATTTCAAAAAAAAAATTAAAAGAAAATTGTAAAAAAACATGGTTATGGAAGAAAATGAACAAATAATAGCCACAGCAACATACCGCTGCATTAGACCCAATTGATCATGCAGAAAAGGCAGGTGGTCGAAGTTTCATGTTTACATAATGGCCATTGAAGGCCTTCGGCTAGATATTTTTTGAATGTTTTATGGAGCAGAAGTAAATGAAATCGAAAAAAATCTATAGAATAGATCGGAAGGGAGCCTTTATTTGTAAGACGAATGGGGAAAGGCCCTTTTAGGTTGAACAGAAGTTTGGGTTGAAGGGTGTCTATCCTGTTTCGAAATTCGTTGCACTCTAATATACATTTCCCCTATATCCGCATGTTAGAGGAAACAGATGTAACCATTACAAAAAAGAAAACACCTGCCTAGGAGGATACATATGGTTAAAGAAGAAGAAGAAAAAGAACACAAGAAAAGAGAATTCCAAAAACAAAATTCTGCAGTTTTCTATTCTAATGCCTGGCGATTACTACATGTAGAAAATTCCCGACAAGTAAACGCAAATTTTCAATACATTTTGAAATTTGCTGACTAGCTGTGGTTGTTGGTGTTGGTCAGTATTATTTTCTATTGTTTCCAATCTATATACGGAATCATGTGAAAGTTCGTGTAGCTAGGCACGTACGACCTTCCAACTAAGGCGATTTCAATATTTATTACAATAATTATAATTTTTTTTTACATTAAAGAAAATCGAGATATTAATTTTTTGGATTTCTTTAAAAAATATTTTTTTGACTACCAAAATAGGCGTGGATTTTTTAAAGAATATTTTTTTCAAGGACCAACACAAGGCGTGAGGGGGATGATAAATACCAAGCAACGGCTCTGATTGACTTTAACATGGCGAAGCCCAGGCTTATCTTGGTCCCTCTTTCATCCCAATTGTGGACACTGACCTCCCCGCGGTGTCACCTGGGGTAGGTACTCTCATCAACCCCTGATCGGGTTAGGAGTGATCCTCGCTCGTATCGGGGCATAAGCCTTCTCCCAGTGCTTGGAAAGGTACTGGAGAGGATTATGGTGGCACGGCTTAGGGACAGCTACAGCGAAGGTACGTCCTTGTATCAGTTCGGTTTTACTGTGGACGCGTGGCGGCATGTGCAAGATAGCATGAGCGGGTCAAATTCCAAATATGTCCTTGGCATATTTGTGGATTTTAAAGGCGCATTTGACTTCCTTATATGGGATAGCGTGCTCACAAGGATGTCAGAGGTCGGGTGTAGGGAGATCGCTCTCTGGGCAAGTTATTTCCGGGATAGGAAGGCTTGTGTCGTGGGAGCCAGTGCTTCGGTCTGGAGGGGTTGCCCACAGGGTTCCATTTGTGGTCCATGTATATGGAACCTTATGATGGATCCCCTTTTGCGGGAGTTGGCTGCTTCCTTCAAGGTCTGTGCATATGCGGATGACTTGCTCATCATGATTGAAGGGGATAGTCGCCTTGAACTGGAAAATCGTTGTGAGCAAGGTATGCAGATTGTGCAGGCTTGGAGTGACCGAGTTGGAGTGGAGGTGGCTACCGAGAAGACGGTGCTAATGCTGCTGAAAGGCAGGTTGGCACGCAGCCGTCCTCCCTGCATTCGAGCTGGTGAACGCGGCATAAGGTATTCGTGTACTGTTAAATATCTCGGAATAACAGTGTCAGAGCGTTTGAATTTTCTTCCGCACTTCGATCGGTTGAAAGAGAAGCTGACAACGGTCGTTGGGACCATCAGGCGTGTTTTGAGGACTGATTGGGGCTTGAGTAGGCGTTCTGTGCGAATCATATATGGTGGGCTTTTTGTTGCCTGCGCAACTTATGGTGCACCTATATGGTACAGAACTCTGCCTCTTCTGTGTTTGGGCAGAAGAAGCTCCTTTCGTGTCAGCGGGTCGTCACGTTAGCGTGCTTGCCAGTGTGTCGACAGAGGCGTTGCAGGTACTGCTTGGCGCCGCGCCGCTTGATCTTGAAGTGAGATGTAGGGCTTTTATGTACAAGCTTAAGCGTGGTTTGCAGTTGGATGAGGATGATTGGCTCAGGCCTTCTGAGTTGGTGGACGGTGAGAGTAGGCGGTACAGCACAATCCTTCGGGATTGTGTTGTTGATAGGTGGAGGACAAGGTGGACGAACAGTGACAAAGGGAGGGCGTCGTACGAATTTATTCGTGACGCAACGTTCGTAGTGGACCGGCCAGACTTTCGCTTCGGCTTAAGTACTGGTTTCTTACTGACGGGGCATGGCTCTCTCAATGCTTTTCTGCATAAGAGAGGCCTTGCCCAGACGGATTTATGTGGGTGCGGGATGACTGAGGACTGGAAGCATATACTGACGGAATGATGTTACTATGGCGTTGGTGCGGTTGTTGGTAGAGAGCTGTGGCTGCTGTGCTCTGCTGTCGTTCCGCATCGTGTGAGGTTCGCGGTGTTTCTACTTCGCGGAAGTCATTTCTGCGGTTGTGGATGTCGTGTAGGCTGCCCGTGATGGCAGTTTCGTTCATTGTTTGTCTTGTGATGTCCGTTGCCGCGGTCCTTGGGCCCTTTGTGCAGTCCGTGAGGACAGCATGTTAATTATTTGTGTTGTGTGCATTTGTTCATCGTCGCCACTGCTTGTGGCAAGGTCTTCCTTGCCACCTGCGGTTATTTGCTGCCAGTTGGTGTGGCCCCCTGGGGAGCTTCGCGGGGGTTGTGGTTTCGCCCCTCGCCAAAGGGGAGAGTATGCCTTCTGCATGCTCTCCGATTGGTACAGCACTTTGGTGCTGGTGCGCTGGTGGGCGCATATCCGCCTGTGGCTCAGCCACTGCGAGGTAGGCCTATGGGCAGGTACTCGCATAAAACACTTTCAGATCACCCGTTGAAATAGTGAGCTAATATGCGCCGCGAGTTCACCCACAAGAACTATAAGAACAAAAAATGGGTTGAGGCGTTGGGTTAGTTGCCCACACTCGGAAAACCCCTTCTACTATTAAAAATCAAAGAAAAAGAAAACCAAACCCCCAATAATGTTGATGACCCCCATAAACATATAAAGGACCACGATTTTCGAATCTGCACTTGGAATGTGCGCACCCTGTACAGAACAGGCGCAGTTTTCGCTTTGGCGGATGTACTCAAGAAGTGCAAAGCCGATATTATTGCCTTGCAGGAAATGCGATGGAAAGGGACAGGTGTAAGTAAATCGGACGATTACGTACTGTACTATAGCTGCCATGAAACGAGACATGAATTTGGCTGCGGATTTATGGTCAACAGGAGAATAAAAGACCTCGTCTCCAGATTCACTCCAGTAGATGAACGAATTGCTATAATCCGTATAAAAGCGAAGTTCTTCTACATCAGTCTTATTTGCGCCCATACTCCGACCGAAGACAAAGATGAGCGGACCAAAGACACATTTTACGAGCGCCAAAAAACAGCATATGACCGCTGCCGTGGCCATGACATTATAATTCTGCTAGGAGATTTTAATGCAAAAATCGGACGGGAAAATATCTTTGGCCCCACCGTCGGATAATTCAGCCTTCATGAAGAAACATCCGACAACGGCATGAGGTTGATTGACTTCGCGGCAGCAAAAAAATGGTAGTTAGCAGCACCAGATTCAAGTATCTCGATATACACAAGGCCACCTGGATTTCTCCTGAACGAGCAACGAGAAATCAAATTAACCATGTTGTGATAGGCGGAGGTATTCATTCAGCGTATTAGACGTTCGATCAATCCGAGGAGCGAATATGAATTCGGATCACTAACTTGTAGCAGCCAAGGTTCGCACTCGTCTTAATGTTGCAACAAAGGTGTGATCTAATACAACACGGAAACTCGACGTCGAACAGCTGCAAACACAACAGATAGCCGAGGCCTACTCCGCTCAACTTACCCACCTGCTTGACGAAATCACTTCTTGTCCTGATAATAGTATAGAAGCACAATGGCAAAGAATTGCCCACACCCAACAAACTACAGAAAAAGCAACACTTGGATACCAAAAACCACCATCCAGAAGCCCATGGTACGATCGGGAGTATCGTAATGCTATTGATGTGAAAAATGCAGCGTATCGGGCAACCCTGCAGACAGTAGCAAACACATAATGTGGTGGAAAATTATCGGGAAAAAAGGAGAGAGGAGAAACGTATTTTCAGAAAAAAAGAAGAAGAAAGAACAAGAAACACGTCAGCGTGAGCAAATCGAGATGTAGAGGAGTCAGAATGAAGTCCGGAAATTTTACCAACGAGTAAAACACAAAACCGAAGGCTTAGGTGCAGGCACATCCCCCTGTAGAGATGAAGAAGGAAACCTGGTGACAGATACAAACAGTGTGTTGAGGATCTGGAAGGAGCATTTTGAAAAGCTTCTGGTATCAAATAGTGGCGGTGAAGAAGATACCCCAGAACCAATACGAGATGATGGTATAGAGTGTATACCACCTAGCAAAGATGAGGTCATAATAGCAATTAATCGGCTCAAGAGCAATAAAGCAGTACCCGATGGGTTACCAGTCGAACTATTCAAGACTGGCTGTCAGATGCTGGTCAGGAGCATACACCAGCTGATTAGTACAATTTGGCAAGAGGAATGAATGCGCAATGATTGGAACCTCACCATCCTGTGTCCCGTGCACAAAAAAGGAGACAAGACTATATGTGCCAACAATAGAGGAATTAGTTTTCTTCCCATCGCAAAGCCAATGGCTTCCCATCGTCGACCATAAAGCCGCATTCGACAGCCCTGTCCGTTCAGAGGTATTTAAAGCCATGTTTACGTTCGACATTCCTGCAAAATTAATGCAGCTATGCAGGATAACTTTAAGTGACACAAAGTCAGCAGTTAAAGTCGGAAAGGACCTATCGGATCCTTCAATATCGAACGAGGATTCAGACAAGGTGACAGTCGTGTGATCTTTTTAACATTCTGCTGGAAAAGGTCATACGAGACGCAAAGGTGAACAGAAATGACACTCTGTACACCGAAGAACACATTGCGCGTGGTAACAGCCACCTTTGAACAAATTGAGAAGGAGGCTGCTAGTAAACGGCGAGAATACCAAGCTGATGGTATCAACGCGCAAGACGTCCAGTAGACTCGGACCAACTGTGGAACTTGAGAACTACAGCTTCGAGGTAGTTAAGAATTGTATATACCTTGGTAGCGCCATAAATAAAACGAATGACATCACCGTCAACCGGTGCTACTATGGTCTGAGCAAACAACTGAAAAGCAAGGCCACCTCCCGCCAGACCAAACTCACCCTTAACAAGGCGCTGATAATACCCGTGCTGTTATAAGGATCTGAAGCAAGGGTACTTGCGCAAGCAGATGAGGCAGCTCTTAGGGCGTTTGAGAGAAAAATTGTCCAAAAGATCTAAGGGTCGATCTGCGTCGAAGGTGAATATCGGCATCGAATGAGCTTTACAATTTATACGCCGACATCGACATAGTCAGTTGTATTGAACTGCAGTGACTCCGATGGCTAGGCTATGTTGTGCGAATGGAAGAGAATGCCCCAGCTCAAAAGGCATATAAAAGCGAGCCTACTGAGGGTGAAGGGGATGGCCACGAATTAGATGGAAAGACAACATCATGATACGTGGTCTTTCAAATTGGAGGAGAAGCGCACATGACCGACGCGTCTGGAAATCTCTTTTAAATTCGGCATATGAAACAACGGTTCTGTAACATGCCAGTTTAGTAAGTAAGTAATAGGAGTGGATCTAAAAAAAAAAAACAAAGTGACGACACATAGCAGTGAGAAATCTATTGTAGTTGTCTGCAAATGGCTTGTTGACCACGAAGTCAGGCGCCAACGAAACGAACGTCTCATTGTGGTCGTATCGCTAGTAACGTAAGAACTTCGAATTGTCGCTTCATTTTGTAAAGAAGCAATAAATAGCTTCTAGGGAGAATATCCCAACAAAAAACTAAGGGAACTGATGAGGATCAGTGGCGAGATCCGAAACTATAGTCTTCCCTGCCTTACCCCTCGGCGGACAATGCCATATATTCCCCACTAATAAATAGTTGTTTGTTTATAAAAACAACAAACTGGGATTCCGCCTGACTATTTTGCAAAAACAAAATACAAATGGTATCCCAAATAACCCGTCAATACTACCAAAAAAACTGTAAGGAAAGCAGTAAAGTCGGACGGTGCCGACTATATGGTACCCTTCACCACTTTGGGTATATTCAGTAGATGGAATATTACCAGACGTCACATTTTTGAGGGACCATTAACATAAAATTAAACATGTCATTCTGCAACCTATACTAAATTTTGGTCAGATTTTCGTGCAAATCGAAGGATATATAGGGACTTTGGTGCACTATTTACCTAAAATCGGACGAAAATATATATGGGAGCTATATCTAAATCGGAAGCGATTTTTACGAAATTTAACACACATCTTTCTAGACTTAATTCAGTACGCTATGCCAAATTTCGCGCAAATCGAAGGATATATAGGGGCTTTGGTGCACCATTTACCTAAAATCGAACGAAAATATATATGGGAGCTATATCTAAATCTGAACCGATTTGAACGAAATTTAACACACATCTTTCTAGACCTAATTCAGTACGCTGTGCCAAATTTCGCACAAATCGAATGATATATAGGGGCTTTGGTGCACCATTTACCTCAAATCGGACGAAAATATATATGGGAGCTATATCTAAATCTGAACCGATTTTTACGAAATTTAACACACATCATTCTAGACCTAATTCATTACGATGTACCAAATTTTCTGCAAATCGAGAGATATATAGGGACTTTGGTACACCATTTACCTTAAATCGGACTAAAATATATATGGGAGCTATATTTAAATGTGATCCGATTTTTTCAAATTTCAATAGGATTCGTCCTTGGGCCAAATTAGTGACCAATGCCAAATTTCATCCAATTCGAATCAAAAATGCGACCTGTACTTTGTTTACAATTTAACATGGACAGACAGACGGACGGACGGACGGACATGCATAAATCGACTTAAAAAGTGATTCTATGCATATTCCCAAAAGGAACCATGTGTCTATCTCGTTTCCTTTTGCCAAACATATGCACAAAGACATAATACCCTGTACCACAGTGTGGTGAAGGGTATAAATATATTGTAGTGAGGCTGACTGAACCCATATTAAGAGTGCTGAACAATAGTTGGGCTGGCAGAACTCTATTGAGGCTGATTGAACTCTCACTAAAGGTTTAGGTAACCACTGAGGACTGGTAAAGGTAAAGTCGGGCTTGCTCAAATTAGAGTGAGACTGGCTAAACTTCAGTGAAGCTGGCTATACCTATAGTTATTCGTGAGAAACCTTTAGTGATGGTTGTTATAAGTGATTCACCACAGTGTGGTGAAGCGTATAATTAACTATTTTTTAAGAACATTTTTTAAAAAATATTTTTCTTCAAAGACTAAATAGGCGTGGATTTTTTAAAGATTTTTTATACCTTCCACCATAGTATGGAGGGTATATTAATTTTGTCATTCCGTTTGTAACTCATCGAAATATTCATTTCCGACCCTATAAAGTATATATAATCTTGATCAGGGTAAAATTCTAAGACGATCTAGCCATGTCCGTCCGTCCGTCTGTCCGTCCGTCTGTTGTAATCACGCTATCTTCTGAAGGAATTGAGATAGGGTGCTGAAATTCTGAAGGAATTGAGATAGGGTGCTGAAATTTTGCATAGGGTTGTCTTTTGTCTGCAGGCAGGTCAAGTTCGAAGATGGGATATATCGCTCCACGTTTAGGCATAGCTCCCATATAAGGGTACCCCCCAATTTTCGGTATTTTGGGGTTCTTGACCGAGTTTTTCAACTGAATTCGCTGAAATTTGTTACGTTGGGTTCTTATTGGGTACCAAGTTTCTCCACAAAAAATTATGAGTATAGGTCCACTTTTCCTGGTAGCCCCCATATAACGGCACCTTCTAATTTTCAGTATTTTGGGGGTTTTGATCGTATTTTTCCACCGAATAGGCTGTAATTTAGTATTTTGAGTTCTTAATAGGTACCAAATTTCTCCACAAAAAATTATGAATATAGGTCCATTTTTTCGGGTTGCCCCCATATAAGGGTACCCCCAATATTCGGTATTTTGGGGTTCTTGAGCGCGTTTTTCAACCGAATTCGCTGCAATTTGGTATTTTGTAGTCGTATATGGTAACAAATCTCCCTACCAAAAATTATTTATATTCGGCCCCTTTTTGGGGTAGTCCCCATATAACCCCCTTTTTATATTAAAATAGTTATCTAATTTGTTCCGCGTTTTGGGTTTGGTTGTAAGAGTCTGTCGTAATCATTTAACCTGCGGAGGATATCGAGATAAAGTTAGAACGGAAGGTTCGATAACTATAACCCGCATTTAGGCCTAGCACCTGTGTGGGAGGTATCAGAGGGAGTGGATCGATAGTTTTCGAACCTGAACTAAGTTTGGAAGAATAATAAGATAGGCACAGGATGGATGAAATCAACATTTTCTGGAACATGGTTCACATTATGGTTTTGGTATTTTCCCTACATTTTCATTTCAACTACCTTTTAGTATATCTATGGTGGAGGGTATCCAAAGTTCGGCCCGGCCGAACTTAACGCATTTTCACTTGTTTAAGACTAAATGGATTTTTTAAAGATTTTTGTTTTTTTTTTTTTTTTTTGTTTTGCTTGTATTTCTTTAAAGTTTTTGTATATAATTGTACTACCGTTCTGATTTCATTATGACCTCAAACATTTGACCCAATTCAAAATAAAACTCAGATATCATTTGGCTTATATTTCTCGTTGTAATCAGATTCTCATTTCATCGCGTGTGTGTGTCATGTTGACAACTTGTTTTGGTATCTTTTTTGAAAATCCAGAAGGTTCAAATATCGTTTCCCAGTTATTTTTACTTATTTTTCGAATCACATAATCGTTCGGCAAACAAAAAACATCACATCACATCACCATTATGTCATACAAACACTTGTAGTATATCTCAAGATGCAGTGCACCGAGGTATGGTGACCGTTCTCGTCATTTCCCTTCTGACACAGCGTTTGCTTGTGGCTTACGTTGAGAATGTGCCATGTTTGTTTTTGTTTTGGCCTGCATACATTTTCATTTGCTTTTTTTATTTGCACATTCAACAAACAAGTGTGTAGATAATTAATTTTATCTGCACTACAGTCAAAGTCCCCGTATTC
The DNA here is from genome assembly GCF_032173495.1 of Musca vetustissima. Lineage (NCBI taxonomy): Eukaryota > Metazoa > Arthropoda > Insecta > Diptera > Muscidae > Musca > Musca vetustissima. The sequence continues at coordinate 83,627 of NW_026874411.1, forward strand.
ATAATGAATACTTCGGTAGAGCTTGAGATTCACATATGTCTTACAACAACAAAAAAATAGGTCTTCTACATACAGCAGACTCAACACAGATCAGCCAAAGTAAATTATTGAACATAGTTTTCTCAGATATTTGCAGTTCTCTTCTTGAACGAAGCAAAATATAAAAAACTACAACAATTTTTTTTAAAGAGGAAATAAAATAAAAAAGGCAAAAGCAAACAGGTAAGGGAAGCAGCAGCACCAGCGTATGCACCCACCAAACGCAAACCAACTACAAGGTCATTTGCAGTGCAGTTCAACACACCTTTATCTAGAAGTGCCAAAGAATTGACGTACATACTATTATAAAAAATAAAATAAAAACAACAACCGCATCCAAAACAGCTCACAAACATTTGCACACTCACGCCATGAATAAGAACAACAACAACAAACACTATCTCGATATTGCCTGGGTACGAATACGAAGCGACGACGACTATACGCTTATTGGATGTATGCCACTTTCTTAATCGATATGCACGAGACTAGACTGCAGGTGTTACAACGTAGGGAAGTTTGACAGAAGACCTACAAATCGGAAAAAATGGATCGTCTTTAAAAAATCCACGCCTAAAAAATATTCTTTAAAAAATCCACGCCTAAAAAAATATTCTTTAAAAAATCCACGCCTAAAAAAATATTCTTTAAAAAATTCCACGCCTAAAAAAATATTCTTTAAAAAAATCCAAGCCTAAAAAAATATTCTTTAAAAAATTCCACGCCTAAAAAAATATTCTTTAAAAAGTCCAAGCCTTAAAAATATTCTTTAAAAAAATCCACACCTAAAAATATTCTTTAAAAAATCCACGCCTAAAAAAATATTCTTTAAAAAATCCACGCCTAAAAAAATATTCTTTAAAAAATCCACGCCTAAAAAAATATTCTTTAAAAAATCCACGCCTAAAAAAATATTCTTTAAAAAATCCACGCCTAAAAAATATTCTTTAAAAAATCCACGCCTAAAAAAATATTCTTTAAAAAATCCACGTCTAAAAAAAATATTCTTTAAAAAATCCACGCCTAAAAAAATATTCTTTAAAAAATCCACGCCTAAAAAATTATTCTTTAAAAAATCCACGCCTAAAAAAATATTCTTTAAAAAATCCACGCCCTAAAAAAATATTCTTTAAAAAAATCCACGCCTAAAAATTATTCTTTAAAAAATCCACACCTAAAAAAATATTCTTTAAAAAATCCACGCCTAAAAAATATTCTTTAAAAAATCCACGCCTAAAAAAATATTCTTTAAAAAATCCACGCCTAAAAAAATATTCTTTAAAAAATCCACGCCTAAAAAAATATTCTTTAAAAAATCCACGCCTAAAAAAATATTCGTTAAAAAATCCACGCCTTAAAAAATATTCTTTAAAAAATCCACGTCTAAAAAAAATATTCTTTAAAAAATCCACGCCTTAAAAAAATATTCTTTAAAAAATCCACGCCTTAAAAAAATATTCTTTAAAAAATCCACGCCTTAAAAAAATATTCTTTAAAAAATCCACGCCTTAAAAAAATATTCTTTAAAAAATCCACGCCTTAAAAAAATATTCTTTAAAAAATCCACGCCTTAAAAAAATATTCTTTAAAAAATCCACGCCTTAAAAAAATATTCTTTAAAAAATCCACGCCTTAAAAAAATATTCTTTAAAAAATCCACGCCTTAAAAAAATATTCTTTAAAAAATCCACGCCTTAAAAAAATATTCTTTAAAAAATCCACGCCTTAAAAAAATATTCTTTAAAAAATCCACGCCTTAAAAAAATATTCTTTAAAAAATCCACGCCTTAAAAAAATATTCTTTAAAAAATCCACGCCTAAAAAAATATTCTTTAAAAAATCCACGCCTAAAAAATATTCTTTAAAAAATCCACGCCTAAAAAAATATTCTTTAAAAAATCCACGCCTAAAAAAATATTCTTTAAAAAATCCACGCCTAAAAAAATATTCTTTAAAAAATCCACGCCTAAAAAAGTATTCTTTAAAAAATCCACGCCTAAAAAAGTATTCTTTAAAAAATCCACGCCTAAAAAAGTATTCTTTAAAAAATCCACGCCTAAAAAAGTATTCTTTAAAAAATCCACGCCTAAAAAAATATTCTTTAAAAATCCACGCCTATTTTGGTAGTCGAAAAAAATATTCTTTAAAAAATCCACGCCTATTTATTTGATAGTCGAAAAAAATATTCTTTAAAAAATCCACGCATATTTTGGTAGTCGAAAAAAAATATTCTTTAAAATATCCACGCCTATTTTTTTGGTAGTCGAAAAAATATTCTTTAAAAAATCCAGTCGGAAAATTTTTTCGAAAAAATATTCTTAAAATATTTAAAAAAAATTGTCTTGTTTTTTTAATAATTTCTTTTATATTCTGTGTGAACAAAAATCCGCATAACCCGTTACCTATGTTCTTGTTTTGATACGAACAAACGAACGATTTGCGTTCATTGCCTTTTTCTTGTTCGGCTGATAAGATTATAAATATTGTTGTTTTATTTGTCTTTCGAAGAAAGCAAAAAATACAAACAAAATAGCTAAATAATAAAATTCTAAAATTCCACATAGAATATAATAGAAGTCCAGCAGCAGAGGCATTGATAAGAGGCCAAATAATAACAAGCCAGCAACTGAAATTCTGTCCGTCCTTCGGCTATTATCGTCTCCCGCATTTTTTGTTTGTTTCTAAAAATTGAGCATGAGAATATTTTAATGGTTTACTATATGGGTGTATGTGCGTTAGCTGCCCATTGTTTATGGATGACGACTGTTCGCATTTTCTAGGTTATGGTCAAGGAAACTATCACCGCAACCTACCTCCCTCCCAATAGAACATTTTTATCTCAAGGTTGAATGGCTAAACTTCTGTTTTTGTGTTTTTTTTTCTTTCTGCATTTATAGTTGTTTTTGTTTCATTACTACTAAATCAGCTGTTGCTTCAGTTGATTCATATTATTTTATTTTAGTTATTGTTGTTGTTAGGCGCTACTTTTTAGATTTTATAGTCATTGACAAGTTTACGCGCCATTTTTAAGATTAGGCATGTGTTCTTTTCATCACGAAATTTCTTTGGGAAAACAGACAAGAAATTAAAGAAAACAAAACAAAATCACACGGATAGCTCCACAATTATTTTTGAAGCCAGTAAGAATAGGAGAAAAAAATATATATATAATATTAAAATCTGAACCGATATCGACAAATCTTCACACATGCCATTCTAGGCTCAATTTGGTATGCCATGCTAAATTTTGTCGCAATCGGTCAATGTTTGGTGTACCATTTACGTTAAATCGGATTAAAACATATATGGGAGCGATTTTCAACAATTTCATTAGTTTACATCCTTGAGAAAAAATAAAAATTATAAAAATTCACCATTACAGGATTTGTAATAATTCAAAAATAATCTTAAAAATATCCCCTTTAGATCGTTAATATTAAGAAATTTATTTAACAAAAAATCTTACCTTTAATATTTGTTTTTGATGTTTTTAGTAGTTTTTATTATTTTTATACAAAACAATTACAACAATTTAATTATTTTTATTCAGAATTTATTTCATTTGGCACAAATTTCTAATAACTTCCATAGACTTAATCAAAATTATTAATTTTTCTCTAATTTGTTTCTTTTTTTGTTTTTAATTTAAAAAATCGTTGACATTTCCTTGATAACCTGGCCGTTATTACACAATGTGTGTGTTTTGTTATACTATACGCCGGTAGATGGCGGGTATTGTAAACAAATAACTAATCGCTTCACTGTACTAAACCCGACAAGAATATTTATCTATTAAGGGCTAAGGAGAATGCTCGCGTTGAGCCATCCGTTGCGTTATGTGTTATCGAAAATACAACAACCACAAGGAAACGATAACACAAACGCTCGAAGTTGATGTGCGTTTCGCTTCGGAGTTAAATATATTTTAACTTTTTGCGTGCGTTAACGCGATAACAAAAAACGCTCAACGCGAACATTCTGTTTAGCCATTTAATCATTTTTTTTTTGTAATTTAAAACGTTTTGAAATTTGATGAAATGACGAGTAAAAGTGGACAGTAAGTTCGGTCGGCCGAACATTTTATGTCCTTCGCCATAGAGTGTACATTCCAAAAACCTAAAATTTGAAAGATATGCCATTGTAATTTTTAATAGGAATGAGAATAGTATGTTTTTTTTAAGTGTTCAATATACCTATTATTGGGGTACCGTTATGAAGTGGCTGTACCAAAACGTGACCAAGATCTATTAATAAGGTCCACAAGCAAGCGAAAGTCAGCTGTTTTCTCTCAAGTCCAATGTCAAAAATATGGCTTTTGTTTACATGTTTATAATGGAAGTTCATTCATAATGGATTTTGACAGCAAACTTAAGAGACAGCTGATATTCAAATGGTCTCCCTGGACGACCTTATTTATAGACCTTGAACGTGACACCTCCTCTCATGGTGTTTTTACACGATATGTATTTTACATATGTGTTGTCACTTTATTTACATATGCAACCCGAACTCGTCATGTGAAACATACGGAAATTTCAATGTATCAAAACGATATGCAATTACATATGTATTTTTTCCGAATAGGACGCGCTCTATTTTCGTATGTGAAACATAAGGAAATCAGCTGTTTGAATGAAACACATTGTTGGGAGAAAATATTTCAATTGCAAGTCAAAGAAAAGGATGAACAGGCAACAATTACAAATTACTATTTCGTTTGTAGGTGTTTAATAAAAAGAATGACGTTGATTTAAGAAAAAATTAAAGTGTTTTTTGTTTATAGGTTATGTCATATGTAAAATACATATGCCGATTTGAACACAAAAAATAAAAGTTTTGACACACATAAGGAATTACATATGGATGAAATAAGTGACAGCAAATATGTAAAATACGTATCGTGTAAAAACAACATTAGATGGTCAGTTCTTATATAAACCGCATAGTAAATCGTGTGGCAGACCTTAAAGGGCTAAGCAGAATGCTCGCGTTAAGCCATCCGTCGCGTTATAAGTTATCGAAAATACAACAACCACAAGGAAACGATAACACAAACGCATAACGTTTCCTTGTGGTTGTTGTATTTTCGATAACATATAACGCGACGGATGGCTCAAAGCGAGCATTCTGCTTAGCCCTTAAGAGGACTTGAAGATGTTAAGAAAGAGGACGATTTCTACCAGGTAAATATACATTTAACCATTTCAGCGTGTTGGTTTATTCAAAATTACCGAAAATAGGAAAGCCCCTGAAACATTTCCAAAAAGTGAACACATATGGTATGTTCCCGTACTTCAACAATCTAAAGGGCTAAGCAGAATGCTCGCGTTGAGCCATCCGTCGCGTTATATGTTAAACTCCTTGTACATTAGAACTTTTTACCGGGTTAACCTACTTCATGAGGATTTATTTGGCGTATATGCAAAGGAATTGACAATTGAAACCCACTGGGTTAACGAAATCCGGTTAAATGTAAATGTACTATTATGGAAAATACAACAACCACAAGGAAACGATAACACAAACGCATATCGTTTCCTTGTGGTTGTTGTATAACGCGACGGATGGCTCGACGTGAACATTCTGTTTAGCCCTTAAAACATTTTACTATTTTCTTCGATATCAAAAAGGAAAAATTTTTATTGTTGTAAACAATTTTACAATTTTACATAGGTTTTGGAACAGACCAATAGTTAAAATCTGGTAAAATTTAGCATATTTCTTATTTCTTTACTGGAAATAGGTCTTCAATACCTTACCAGCGATGTCTTCCTGGTACATGTACTGCGAACCGTTTCATTACGGTGGTTTATTAAAAGTGACCCTAAATAGGAAATGTACTGGATTTTTATAAAATTTTATATCTCTCGAATCTGAAAAGATATAGGATATATGTAAATTCTTAATTGGAAAGATGACTTCAAGACCTTTTCTGGGATGTCTTCCTGGTATATGCGCATCGATTCTCAGCCCTTAATTTTGTTTGAAATCAATAATCCAGCTTTTCAAAATTTTTCGTTTACTGGGTCCGAAAAATCGAAAGATAATTTCAAAACGTTTCATTCTTGAAATATATCAGTTAATGGTGATCATTTAATGCCTTTGTTTCTAAACATGATGGTGTTTTGCTTCAATTTCATTCGTAAACATAAGGTGTGTCTGGTTACTTTCCCAGTAACATTTATTCAGTAAGTTCTAGTTCAGAAAGTAAGCCTTTCTTACTCTCTTTTGCGATAATACTGAAAAAAGTAAACAGACAACATTTAGTAAGATTTAGCAAATAAACAGGTGATCCAAGAAAACATTTGATTTGCACCAAAATAAACAACAAAAAAGAAAAATTGATCTGGTATTTTCCCCCGGGAAAATTTAAGCTCCCTGCATCAATACATTGCCCTCTATATGGAACTTGCCTAAAAATATATAAGGAATTAGTTTCTAATTTAATGAAACTTTGCATTACTTACGAATTTTCTACCATTTTCAGTAATTTACTTCAAATTGAACTTTGCAAATTAAGTTGGCCAAAGAAGTGGAGATATTTGAACGTTATATTCTACGTAAATGTATAAATAAACATTACGAAAACCCGACAAAGAAGTTTTCAAACTCTCACATTTATGGTAAAGCTGGAATCCAACCTTTCTATCTTTTAAAGAAGTTCGTAGATGGGCTAGAGTCACACGAAAATCGTATTATCAACTCTATATATGAAACGGAAAAACACGTATCTTGGTCAAATTCGACATATTTATCTGCCATTGGCATTATCAACGAAAGCCTCGACATTGATCCAGACAATTGTGATGTACCTGATTTATATAAGCCAACACAAAGAACACAAAGAGCCCACAGAGGCTAAACATTATATTTATAAATTCAATTTTTGAGTTATGCTCTTTCGTTTTAAATTATGTGTTTTGTTTTGACATATATTTTCTAAACACCATCTGTGATATTTACACATACATACTTTTTTAACCATATGTTCATCTAACATACTCGCTGTTTGATAAAGATATTAACAGTTTCTTGTTATCTCTTTTTAATTGTTATGTATTTTTAAGTGATTTATTATCGACAGACACACACGCTCTGTTAAAAAATGTTAAGGCCGTGAGCAAGCCTTGCTCTTCATTCATTTTGCACGTACGCATATTTGTATATTCATTTTAAGCATGTAGCATCAATGCATTTAATTATTGGATTAGAATAAGACAAATATAGTTCTAAATTATCATGTCATCATTTTACTTTACATTAACCATGTTATCGAAATAAGAAGAAGACTCAATAAAAAAAATTACTTACTTACTTTGCAAATTAAAAAAATGTTTTAAATAATTTTTGTGTTTGGTCAGAAAACAGCTGATCCGAAAATGGTTGAGTTGCAAAATCTTACTGAATAAAATTCTTTCAGTAAACTCCAGCAACTTTGTTGTTGTTCAACTGTCAAACTTGCTCTCTCACTTGACTCTCTTTTACTGGATTTTTGTGTAAACAGACAACATTTAGTAACATTTGGTAACAATTGTTACCAAATATCGAGTTAACAGACAGAGATATATGGTCTGTTCCCAAAACGTAACGCATAAAAAATGAACGTTTTTAAATAAGGCTGGTTATAAGGTACGCCATTCTCTTTTGTGTTTCCCATTCGCAACATGCAAAACGGAACGTTTTTAGATTAGGTTGGTTATAAGGCGCGCAAAAGTTGACTATACTCAAAACAAACGAATTGGTTGCAATTGATTGAATTTTGGATTGCGATGAGATTTAGATTAGATAATATTTCAGTAAGTATTAATTATAACATACAAGGAATTGGAATAATATTTTAATTTCTGTATGTGAGCGTATCTAAAAGCTAACCCACATAGGCAACGGCATCAATCCGATGATTCTGCAACAGCTCGCAGAAGCAATAGACAGTTGTATAAATTGAAGCCTCTTGGTGATTTCCAGTCGTTCCTTTAACATTGAAGATCTTAGGAAGCGAATGTACATGTTTAATTTGTGTTGTTCGTCCACTGAGCTGTGCCAGTTCAATTGTATGATGTATCATATATGGATGGTAATATCAACGAACAGAGAATGAAGGACAAGATTATTACTTTTTTGTAATCAGGATTTTAACCGAGATAAATTTATACTAATACTACCTTAGAAATTAAGAAGAAAAAAAACGGAAATACAAGGGTCCCGCGGAAATTTGGATGTTCAGGTCAATGAAAACATAAATGTTATATATATATATATGTATTCAAAACGATCCGCGAACGGACCTTGAGATAGAATTTTACGGAATTTAAATTTAAAGCTGACTGGAATTTCAATGTAAATAAATTAACGTGTTATCTGCTTGCTTTATTTCAGGTTGACGGTACTTGCTTTGTATAATCCACCACCTTCACTGTCCATATTTATTTCAACAATGGCAAATAATTCAAATATTGCAATAAATATTGATACAGAAGCTGAAACCAGTATTGAACAAGATCCCGAGGAAAGAATTGCCACAATTGCCAGCAATGCAACACAAAATGTAACAAAAAGTTTATTCAATTTGACATTGGAGAACTGTGAGTATAACGAACTTTTGGGGATCTTGAATTAATTAAATTAATTGTAAAGATTTCTGTTTCATAATCTTCAATAGCTTCTTAAACGAAAATATTTTGATTTTATAAATTTGAAAAGATTTGCCAGCTTTTGTGTACGTGAACAGATACTAAAATTGATCTATGTCCTAATGGAATTGATCCAATCTTGAGTGCATCACTCAGTACACTAATGTATCTCTTTTCATCCCGATTACAGCTAGATTAATTTTGTTCCCAAAATTTCGAAAATAGCACCACATTTTAAAAGGCGTGGACATGTTGCGGCTTGTCGAGTTTTCGGCTGCAATTTGATTGTTTTGCACATGGTCGTATAATCTCCCTGATCGGCTGCAACTAGAAAAACGAAAGTCGGATATATAAGCAAGTCTTTACGGGAACCTTCAGAGTCTACTCTAAAGGCTGTTTCGGTTGTAACCAAGAGGGACAGTGTTCGAAAAACAAATAAGTTTTTAATTTGGCCCGATTGTTAGCCATTTCGGTTTATTTTCATGCTAATAATTTAGGAGAATTTCCCATAAATTTTAAATATTTATCCGAAAATCTGACTGGTCCCATATACCTACTTTTTGGTCCCAATATTTTTCGAACGACAACACTGGCGATGGATGCCATAAGAAGACGAAAATCAGACATATTTGTAAGTCTTCACAGAACCCTTCCTGCGACGACTCGGTGGATGGTACCAGTGAATCAGTCGATGTTGCCGACAGATTTATAACCTAAGCCTTTATATATAATCTGACTTTTGTATCCTATATTGATTTTGAGAAAGTCTAGAGCATCATTGTCTAGTGACGAGGTGTAGCAATTTTAAAGCTTATATGTTGATAATTTTTGGTAGGACATTTTGACACCGTATAAGAACCAGAAACATTAAATTACAGCCCATTCGGTCTTGCTCCCCAAAATATCGAATAATGTAGGTTACTATTATATTGGGGCTTACCACAAACTTGGACCAATATTGATATTTTTTCTATAAGGAGATTTTCTGATCAGTGAGATTCTAAAATATAAAATTACAGCCAATCTGCATCGTCGTACCCTAATACCGAAACTTAATATTATATGGGGTTCACCTAAATAGTGGATCAATATTGATAATTTTTAGTAGGACGATTTTCTACCGAAACGCTCTGAAATACAGAATATTGGGTGCTACCATTACTCTAAAACATGATATTTTAGTAATTGGTTTTCCTACTCAATGAGATTCCTTATATTAAATTATAACCAATCCTCTTGACAAACATGATCAAAAGCTACCAAATACCGAATAATGGACCAGCGTTGGTAATATTTTGTTGAACTATTTTCTAAACGACCTTAAATTTTTTTATTCTCTTTTACAGTTGAAGACGAAGAGGACCAACATAGTTTAGAATTCAAGGCGTAAGTAATTTGAAAATACCCCTTTTTAATTCATTTTAAATAAATAATATAAAATATCATTTCAGCTATGAATCCCGTTTACATCAGGAGATGAAAGATTGGAAAACTCTACTACGTCAAACATACAGCGATCTGAAGAAGGCCAAACAAAAACATCCCATTATAGATAAATCCATATTATCCCCCGAGAAAGTGGAATACTTAGAAAAGGCACCATGCTTGCAAAACTTCATCAGAGAATCAATGGATTTTCGACAACAAGCTTATGTATTTTTAGAGTTGGATTATGCCAATATTATGGATTATGTTACAAATTTAGAGGAACAGTGTGAACATCGTCTCAATCAAGTAATGGCTGAAAGAATTTGTGAAAATCTGGCAAATTTTCCAAAATGCACGACGACTAGGAGGGAATTTTAGAAATGAAAACGCAAGCATTTGAAAAAATAAACAATACAAACTTATTTCTACATACGTAATCGTATATGATTCTTTTCTTCTTCTCTTTTACAAAACTAAACTATAGAAACTAATTATATTTTATTATTGCATTGCATTGGAACAGTGTTTTATTATTCTTTGCCCCAGGCAGCTAAGTATTTCATTAAATCAGTCAAACTTTCAAAGTCTGTGCGGCTTTTGGGTGGCTCGTCGCTGGTCAGTTTTGGTAGAGCACTACCCATTTTCATGCGGAATTCTTCCATCTGTAATTAAATATAGATATATTTATGGATTATTGAAATCTCTCAACAATGATTTTGAAAATATAGTTCAACTTCCATAAAACGGACCACGATTATTCCGAATTAATTATAATTTGCCTCCATAGTGCTACTGTCACTACATGTGCCTCGAAATATTGTGTCTTTATATACTTACATTCTTGGCTCCCGATAATTTCCAAACACCAAAACAAAATGCTCCCGTACCCAAAACAGCATATAGAGTACCATAACCAAGTGCACGCATAGCTAATGCCGAACCTTCGTCCAGAAGTATTAAGGTCTTGGTTCCTCCCTTTTCCAGAAGTTTTGATTCTGACTTTTTCGCCTTACCAAGTGTCCGCGAGAAACCAAATAATGCCGATATACCTCCAACTAGGCCAAGAAAAGCGGCTCCTGCAATGTTATGATACACGCGCAATTTTATATTGTTTTGTAATCAAATCTCACTTTGTTGCAGCATGCACAAGTAACCGTTGTTTCTTTTGTGTACCCACTCACATACCTTGTATTCTGTGTTTTTTATCATCTGTAATTGTTGTCTGCGGTTCACTCATCTTTATTTTGTTAATTTTCTTTTAGTTTTTCTTTTAAAAGTATTTTCCGAATTCCGCATATATAGTTTATCTTTTCATGTCTAGTCTTTTATTTACATTTTGTTGTTTTTGTTTGGGGGGTCGAAAATGTCATTGAACTGACTTTTGATTTCAACAAGTGGAGTATGTTCAGTGAACGAATAGTTGAGAAATTTATTAGTTGTCAGTGAAGTTTAAGGGACAGTGGCGTCAAAATTTTTGTATCAAAGGGGAGAGAGGGGATTTTTTCTTTTTGTCTATTCTTTTATTTACATTTTATTTTTGGCGGTCGAAATGTCACTAAATTGACTTTTCATTTCAACGAGTGGGGTATGTTCAGTGAACGAATGGTTGTGAAAGTTCGCATTTGACAGTTCGGTTTATAGGGTAAACAGATGGTCTGTTTCCGTACTGCAAGAATCTACTCGATTTTACTATTTTCTTCGATATCATAAAGGAAAAAAGTGTTATCGGAGTAAAAAATAGTAGATTCTTGCAGTACGGGAACATACCAAGACCCGGTGCAATATTTTAAAATCAGGGGTAGAGGAAGAAGCTAAAATTGATACCACGGTGAGGATTGACATGGGGCAACGTAGACCTCTAGACACATCTTCCGAATACATGCCTTCAAAATGTTCTATGTTTGGACATAACAAGAAATGTGAATTTATTTGCGATAGAGGTATTCCAATTGATATAATAATTTCACATTGTAACATTTTTTTTTTCAAGACTATAACCCCTCACAAAATGGGTTATATGGATCCATAGCTTCAGTTAGCTTTCCTAAAAAGTCTCAACGTTTACACGACAGTAGATTTGTTGGCTCGGAAGGACAATTGAATAGTTGGTGTGCATCGTGAAGGCTTTGCTGTCAATAGGGATGCTTATTTATGCTTCCGGGGACAATGAGCCCTCGATACAAATTGAATCTATTGCTATACTTGGGTCTTAATTGTGCCATAATCTAAAGATGTTTGCAAAGGAAGAAGTCTCTCACTGTCCTCTCTCTGACTTTTTTGAATCTTTGCCATTTATGGCTTCGCCTGTTGATGCACAGACTTCATCTCGTTTGCTTTCGATGATCTTTCGACGTCCGATGGAATAACGTTTTGGATGCCTGAGTGATGGTTGGAATGACACGGCAGATAGCATGCCAATAGGAGCTGCCTAATTAACAACACATTAATATCCTAATGACCTGTCCTCTCTTTGACATTGTGGCAAACACCTGTTAATGCAAAGATTTCATCGCATTCACTATCGACGATCTGTTGACACTCGATGGAATGTTTTTTTAATGCCCGCCTCAAAAGGACGGCAATGTTATAATTTATTTATTTCCCATTTTGAAAATAGAGACGTAATTCTTTTCTTTATAAAGTCGAAAAATTTTACTACCCGACAGGAATTTTGCTATGGTTTTATGATAGAAAACAGCTGAAAGGGAGAACCTCCAAAAAAGTCTGACATATGTTCTGTTCCCGATCATGCAAGAATCTTCATTCGATCGAAACTGTTTTCGATTTTCCCTTTATAAACCCGTACAGATTTAAAACTTTTTGGGTAAGGATTCAGAACAATAATATGTTACCCCGTGACCACTTTTCCTATGACTCTGGCTTTTTGATAGAAAACAGCTGATACAATAGCTTCGTTCGTTTACTTTTCCAGTAATATTTACTCAGTAAGAATTTGCAGAGAGTAAATACGAATTTTTCCTTCTCAAGAGAGAAAACTGCAAAAAGTAAACGAACAACATCCAGTAAGAAGATTGTTTCGACACAGCTGATTAAAACAAGAAACAAATTGGCGCAAACTAAAAACAGCATTTTTATTAGAAAAATGGATAACAAGCGCAAAATTGATGTTGTTTGTTCCCCACAAACATTTAAAAGGATTGTGATGGTGTTCCAGACATGTTAGGGATGCACACTTTTTTGTTTGGATTTGGAACCTAAAAAATCGTTCGCCAATTACTCTTGTATTACCTTATTTTTAAATACTTGCGTTTTCTTCATCCATTTTGGTATTTAATGATACAAAATCAAAATAAAATTCAAAAAACAATCAATTTTCTTGAGAACAATTTTTTGTTTGTTTACAAAACATAACAAAACAGCTGATTAAATATCAGCTGATGGTACAAGAAAATTCTTACTGAGTAAATTTTCCTTGTAAGAATTTGCAAATACTCAGTAACACAACTGTCAAATCTGCTCTCTCAATTCACTCTCTTTTACTGGACTTTTGGGTAAACGAACAACATTTTGTAATAATTTGTACAAATTCGTACAAATTATTGAGTAAACGAACGAACCTAATATTAGTTCGCCTTCATGTGGTATGTTCAGTGCTGTTATACATGTAGTTTGCAATACAACCCTGTCAATGTTTACACCAAAATAAAGGTTAATTTTTTGGCAGCACACAGAACATATAGAACACCGACCAAAACGAAAATGTCTAGAATAATTTTGAACGCAATTCGAAATTCACGTAATATTACAAATAACGCCAATAAACTGGTAATCAGGTATGAAATATTCAAAAATAAAATATGGCCTAAATAATAACAAATCACTTTCCCCCCTTGAATATAGAGATGTTATGCAAAAGAGGGGATTGATGCAAAATGGCTGGAAAGTACAACAATCTCAGAGTAACACACCGCTTTTGGAGACCAGGCAGACGGTTGGAAAACTTCTGCAACAATGTCAACGTAGCATGTTTATACAGACACAAGATACCCCAAATCCAGATAGCTTGAAATTTCTACCAGGCGTGGATGTCTTGGGTAAAGGCAATACATATGATTTCCCTGGTGTATCGGCTGCATACTGCAGTCCATTGGGTAAGTGTACTATAGGGAAATTATTAGAATAACTTTAATAATTATTTTCTTTTCATTTCAGCCAAACTTTTGTTTCGCATTGAGGGTGTACGTTCCGTATTCTTTGGCGGTGACTTTATAACAATTTCCAAGGATGAGGAAGCCGAATGGGCAATAATTAAACCAGAAGTCTTTGCTGTCATAATGGATTTCTTTGCCAGCGGTTTACCCATCTTGAATGAAGCCAAACCCAATGCAGACACCCAAATTAACGATGAAGATGATGATACAGTAATGATGATCAAGGAATTGCTGGATAGTCGCATTAGACCCACCGTACAAGAAGATGGTGGTGATATCATTTTTATGGGTTTTGAAGATGGTATTGTCAAATTGAAAATGCAAGGTTCCTGTTCATCTTGTCCCAGTTCTATTGTCACTCTAAAGAATGGCGTTGAAAATATGTTGCAATTCTATATACCCGAAGTACAGGGTGTGGAACAGGTTTTTGATGAATCGGATAAAATTGCCGATAAAGAATTTCAAAAATTGGAAGAAAAATTAAATGGCAAAGATAAGGGTGCCACAACTGAGGCGAAGTAAAATTGTGACATTGTAATTTAGTTTCGACAAACTCGAAGGATGTGTAATGTGTAACCCAAGGTGTAACCATTATTTTCATCATGGCGTGTGATAAGATAAAATTAACTTAAGCGTTATAATTTTGAGTCTAGCGTAAATAAATGTTATTAAATGAATTAAATATTGGTATTTCTTTTCAGTGGTAGTTAAGGGGAGATTCTATTAGACAGATTATGTTGAAAGGCTATAATTTTTATTTAAGAACGAAATGAACTTATTAAATTACAGGGCAGTGTTGCTTAAGGTTCTCCTATATATTTTCTACACAAATATACAGCTATTCCGAATTTTAATCATAAATTGCTGAGGTGCCGGATAGAATTCTATCCGGCACGTTCACAGTTTGCATAACACAGGGAGCAAAAATCCTTCGATAGGTAATGGTAAATTAAATAGTCAGTCATGTCCTCTTATAGTGACCTATATGACACTGAGGTATTAGCTGAACTACTTTTAATGTTAATTCAATGTATGAATTTAATTGGGAAAAGGTAAACGAAACATTTTACCCACTTTATTGACTTCAGTCATGTGGAATGAATATTTCAGGGTTCTTAGGGGCAATACAAATTAATGAATGTGTCGTGAGGGATTTCTAGGAAGGATACATATTTGGGACTCGACATGAATTTAGAACGATGATATATCCCTACTTTTGTTCTGACAGAATGAAACGTGTTTGCCTAAAAAGAACTCTTCCACTATCCGAAATTGCAGGAGGTTATTTGTTTAGGACTTTATTGCATAGCTTTTATGGGATTCGCTATCGACGATCTGTTATCGTCCGATCTGTGACGTAGATGGAGCGGCAATCATAGTGGGATGGTTAACACGGTAAATGGAACTGCATAGCTAACAACACAAAATATTGGTTGACTAACAGCATTCTGGTCTCTTCATAAAGGTTAAACACAGCTCGTCGCAATTTGAAGAGAGGTCCAGGCTGAGGATGCAAACAAAAATTCTCAAAAAATCTACGATATTGGGCCTCAACACATCCACACCTTAAAGCGACAACACGGTCTTAGAAAAATTTCTTAATATATAAAAAAACACTTGTACATCCATGCGCTAAGGCCTCAAAAAATCTACGATATTGGGCCTCAACACATCCGCACCTTAAAGCGACAACACGGTCTTAGAAAAATTTCTTAATATATAAAAAAACACTTGTACATCCATGCGCTAAGGCCTCAGAACTGTCTTGGAAAATTCTTTTAAAAATCTCTACCATAGGAACTCAGCACAGCTTTAGGCAAATTCCTTAAAGATCAGGACTTAGAGCCTCAGAAAGGCCTTAAAAATTCACCTCAGAACTGTCTTACAAAAGTTCCCTAAAAAATAAACGCCTTAAATCCTGAGCACAGCTTTGATTATACCCTCAGCCTTATAGCTAATGAGGGTATATACACTTGGATACGGTGAAAATGTACCTCATCGAAATATTAGTTTTAGACCCCATGTTTCTTTGAACCAAATGCCCGATTTGAACCAAACTTTGCATGACCTATTATTTTTACCAAGTATAGATGAAGTCCGCAGATGGGACCCATTGGTTCACTCCATCTGGACCCATCCCGACAAAATTTCAATGTTATTAACTTCAATCTCAGTCAAATGGAATTTGAACCAAACTTTGTACGACCTATTAAATTTGAAGATGCAACCCAGGTCAACTCCTTCTGGTACCTCCCCCACAAAGGGTTAAAATTTTCAATGTTTTTAAATCGAATCTCAGGCGAATGGAATGCCCGATTTGAACCAAACTTTACATGACCAAACTTTACATGACCTCTTATTTTTACCAAGCATAGATTAAATTTGAAGATGGGGCCCATGGGTCCACTCCCCCACAAATTATCGAAATTTTTAATATTTATAAATCTAATATCAGTCGAATGGAATGTCCGATGTGAACCAAATTTTGCACAACCTGTTACATTTACCAACCCTAGATCATGTCCGAAGATGGGACCCAACAGATACCGGGCTTTAGCCCAACCTAAGAAAGATTGCTTAAAAAATCCGCGACTTAAAGCCTCAATACGGCCTTAGAAAAATTTCTTAAAAAGTCCATGCCTTAGGAATTCAGCGTAACCTAAGAAGAAGCATAGCAAGAATTATAGCCTCCATCACTAACGATTTTACATTGCTATGCTATCATACCTAGATTAAGTTATGTTAAAGAACGCGGGGCTGCCATATTAGCATCCGCTTCATACGGATACCAGTGTTCCATTGTTTTCATCCAAAAAACCGAAAAATAACCCCACGATTGGAGATTTAGAATCGCATTTAAGGCAATTTCTTATGCGGGGCGGGAAACTCTTCAGGATGAAACAAACATCTACGAGTTTAGTGACTACTGGATTTGTCTTTCAAAATACTTATGTACATGTCTTTCAAAATACTTACCTTTATCGACAGAAAATTTCCATTGAAATAAAAACACTCGTTTCGATTTTTTGTGGTTTCTTTTTCTTCACGTTTTTTATTGTTTCAAAATAACTTCAATTTGCAAAATGTTACAATTGATTTCTTTTTTGGTATTATTCCTCCGTCCGGTACATGTTTCTGGGAAACATTTTTTTTTTGCCGGAGGATAATATTTCAAACATTTCATGTGATTGATTGGTCGGTCGGTCGATCGATCGTTAGGCTTGTTTTTCGTTTCAGCAATGAAAAATTTTCATTACTTTTGTTTTAAACTGATTCAGAGCATGTTTCGATCTTGCTTTTTTCAACATTTACTTGGAATGGGTAATAAATAAAAAAAGTATGTCTTTCGATAAATAAGTTTTTTTTTTTAAAGAAATTGTAAAGAAAAAAATTGAAAACATGGATTTTATGGTTATATTTTAAATTTAATATTTTTGTTTAGCAAAGAAAAGGACAACATCAATGTAAATAAAAAGATGATTACATATTTTTTTTGGATACGATGTCAGGTTTAATTACAGTTAAATTGCATTTGAACATTAGAAGGGGGGTTCTTCAATTCAAAAAAGAACATAATATTTTTTTACTAAAAAAAATATATAAAGGAAAAAAATATTGTTTGTTTTTTAACAATTTTTTTAATTTAAAAACAAATTTATATTTTGTGTTTTTAACAATTGTCGTTTTTAATTTAATTATAATTGTCTTGCATTAAAAAATTTGACATTTTTTAAGAAAATATTATCAGGAAATTGATTTATGAAATATATAATTTTGTTGTCATACAACAATATACATTTTTTGTATTGTTGTATTTATTTATTTATCTAAATAACATTATTTTGTTATTTTTGTTGTTGTTTATTTCATTTTCAAATGCAATTTTCTTTCTTAATGTTTGAAAACTAAAAACCGAAATATTTTCCATCAATAAAGAGAACTGATAATTATAATTATATCACTGAGAATATTTATTTCATTGTGTTAGATTTCAATACTCGATAATAAAAATTCTTGAAATCACATTCAATTCAACATAACCTAAATAAAAAAGAAAATATTTCGTTAGGTAATATAGATGGGATGGGATGTTGATATATTTACGGTAAACGCTTGGGATTTTTTTGTATTTTTTAAATATTTCAAATGATTCATAGCAAACATGATACCAAGATCATAGAATTTGCAAGTCGGCATATATTATCAAATAGGCGGTGCTCAAGTGGGTGACTAGAGTTTAATGTTGATTTTCTTTTTATTGAACCTCCAGGATGGACAAATGATTACAGTCTCAAACAAGTCTGTGACAAAATCTGGTAAAAACTTAGTGAAATGCCTATTTATACTCATATGGTCCTGTCTAACTGGGCTTGCGCCAAAGGTCTTGGTGTAAACCCCACTAAGACAGAACTGGTGCTCTCCACTAGGAAACGTAAGATTCCTAGTTTCCGTGTCTTTAACCCTTTCTGAAGAAGCAAAATACCTTGGCACCATCCTTGACCGCAAACTAACGTGGAATAGGAATGCTGAGGAGCGCTCGAATCCTGGACTAGTGGCTCCTTACCTCTGCCAGGTCTGTCATTAGGAACATATAACTCATATAAACTCAACAATATTTGTAGCGTTTTCCAAGCAGAGATTCTTGCAATCACGAAAGCGGCCGAGATAGTAAAATCACTTAATGCCGACATTACGGGACCAGTGACTACATATGTCGATAGTCAGGCGGCCCTTAAAGCGGCGAAGTCGCGTAATATAAACTCAAAAGCAGTTCGTGATTGCAAGTCCGCTTTGAATGATATACGACAGATAGTTTATGTTGGGTTCCAGGACATAGCGACATTGAAGGGAATGAGAGAGCCGACGAGCTTGCTCGAGGGGGCTCCCAGTCGTCCAATCTTCCGATTGAGAGATCTGTGAAACCTCCCATCGGCTATTTCATTGGCAGAATCCGTGCGTTCTACTGCGAGGTAGTCGGCAACAGATGGCTAAGAGAACCTGCTTGTAGAATCTCAAAATCTATCTGGCCTGAATTCTCTCGTAAAAGAACGTCTTCGCTGCTGACACACAATAAGAGGGAGATCAAAATCGCTGTGGGTATCATAACAGGTCACTGCAAGATTAGATCTCTCACTTCGAAGAGGGACTCCAGTGGAGAGGATTACTGTCGTCTGTGTGAGGACGAAGAAGAACTGGAAACAATTGAACACATCCTCTGTAAATGTCCATCGCTGATTAGCAGAAGACATAAACAGTTTGGAAGATATGAAATTGATAGTCTAGTCTTCTTCTCCAAAATAGACCCAAACCAGATCCTATGCTTTGTCAAAAATTTGACATGTCTAAAATAACCTTTTTTCCGCTCTTCTTCTCTCACTATATTTCCTCCTTCCTCCTCCACTCTCTTTTTCTTTTTCTAGAATAACCGAAGAAAAAATTGTCCAAACTCCCCAAAATACCCAAAAAAGGGGTGTATCGTTATATCGCTATGCCTAGGGGAGTTGCCAATCTCCTACTAGGCGCTTCTTCCCGGATGGAGGATGGAGAGGGGGTATCCATGACGTGCAGGGTGAAAATGACCTAGGTCAACTTTTCCCTGCTCTTCGTATAAACCTTGGGGAACTTCTGATCCCCCGTGGGCCAAAATGGACGATGGTTAAAAAGAGAAAACGGAAATAAAGTTCCGGCGCAGGGAATCGTTGCCGCCGGTACTGGCTTGTGAGATCACAAGCCACGTGTCGTGGAGATCAAACGATTGTGATCCGGCTGTTCTAGGTGTGGATGCTATGGCACCTGCAGCTGTATCCGCTACAAGCGCATCAATTCCAAGCCGAATAACTTCCGGAGGAAGTGATAAAGCTTTGAGTGGATCCACCAATGGTCAGAATAGGAAGAATGGCAAGTCCGTAACCAGGAACCATCGTCTCCTGGGAGAGCAAATGCCGCCCCGCAGAGCAAATCTGTGAAGCGTATTCGCTCATCAGAAGGTCCGCAACCTTCATCCGAGAAGACGATAACTTCGCAATCGTTGGTGAGATCACAAGCCACGTGAAGTCGAGATCAAGAAAAAGCCTATTACAGAGAAGGCATCAACCTCCCTCCTCTGGAAAAGCTAACTCCAAGAGGAAGTCATATGGTATGTCTGTCATATGGCTGCTGAGCTGCTGACAAATGTGATCCTTATGGTACGATTAGTGACAGTCATTGGTTGCTCTTTGAAGGAGCGCTTCGGTCAGCTGTAGTCTGTGGGTCGGATCACGAGGATCGTCAGTTTGGCAGTGCCTTCATGCAGAAGGGCGCCAAAGTCATAAACAACTTGAACAGGAAGTCGAGAGATTTCCTCGTGAAAACTGTTGACGGCTTTGGTGCACTCTGGGAAGCAGCCAACCATGCTCCCATAGGACTCTGAATTTGGCTATAACTTGAAAGTGGGGCAATTTGGCTATAACTTGAAAGTGGCTATAACTTGAAAATGGGGTGACGTTAGCTGAATATGACTCGGGTCGTTTCGGATCGTAGACCCCTCTGGTCTACATTCCACTGACCACCAGGCAGCAAATACCCCCTACTTCCTTCCTAAAAGACAAATATTCCATATATTTGTCATCAATTTAAATAATTTTGAATTCCAAAACGTTTACCTCCTTAATAAAATTAAAAAAAAACTTACCAAATAAAAAGTAAAAACAATTAAAAAAGCCAATTTGTTTATAGTTTGAAAAAAATTAAACAAAAAATAATTCAATTTATTTGTGTTACAGAATTGTTAATGGGGTTGTGTGGTGTTCATCCATTTTGGTTTACAGAAAATTGTATGGTAACATATAAATATTATTGCATATACAATGAGTAATTAAAGAAAGTTTATAGGATTTGTTTTCATTTCTTTGTGTTTTTTGTTTGTTTTTTGTTAAATTAAATTTAAATTTGCGGAATATTTCATTTTTCATTTCATTTTAAATACATTATTGGTTTAGTTTTTTCTTCTATGCCTTTTTTACAACACAAAAAACAAGGTTTTTGAGAAGGGTGTATAATGATTTTTGGTAAATGATTTTAACAAAAAGAAAAAAATTAAATAATAACAATGAAAAAAAAATATTTGTTGTAATATTAATAATGGAAATATGTAATGATGAGTAGGAAATTGTCTAAACAAAAAATGCTTATATAGTTTTTGTTTTTTTTTTGTTCATTTAATTCAATTTATATCAATCAATGAGAACAACAATTTATTTAAATAAAAAAAAAATGTTTTTGTTGCTGCTGTCTTTTTTTAGGTTTACAATATAATATCGTATGTTTTTTTTTTATTTTGTTATTTAAGGTTCCTTTTTTGTTAAAAAAATAGTTTTCAAGTCTTTTATATAGTTGCTTGCTTTTTTGCTACACAATTATTTTTTTCCTACTTTTTTCGCATTCTTCATTAAGTGAAGAAGTTGGAAATAAAAGAGAACGAACTAGGAAATTTTTGTGATTTCATAGTTAAACTCTTTTTTTGTTGAATTTTTGTTTACTTAAGGAAAAAAGTTTGTGTTTTTTTTGCGATTGGAAAAGTTTAGCACCAATTTTTTTTCTTGTTTGAAAATTTTGTTTTGATAAATAATATTAAAATACCAAGTGGTTTCATTTTGATTCAAGTTTCTTTAACATTGTTGGCTGGCTATCTTTTCTAAAACAAAATATATTATCTTCAAATTTTTTATTGTTTTAATTTCTTTTTTTTTTAATTTCAATAAAAAATGGGCAAAACAATTGCATTCTTTGTTTTGCTTCCTTTTATTTTTCTTCAAGGAATTATCACATTTTTTGTTTGGTTTTGTTGGTTGCATCTACTATTGTGAAAGGGGACAGACAGAGATAGAGATTAACATACGATACGATATTTGTTGGTTAAAAAAATCTATGAACTTTTGTTTTGTTTTTGCTTTTAAATTCAGTCTTTTCTTTTGTGAGAATTAGAAAAAACCTCAACAAATTCATATATAATAATAGCCATTTCTTGTTTCCATTACTATAATATTATATAAATAAACATTTTTAAAGTTATTCTTGGTTGTTTTTTTCTTTCGTTTTGTAATATTATGGAAAGAGTGTGTTTTTTCATGTATGTTGTGGTAAAAATAAATAGTAATTAGTATTTCCATAGAAGTTAGTAAAACAAAACAAAAAATTATGAAAAAAAAACAAATAATATTATTAAAAAGAGAATGTGCCTCATATCATCCATAAAAATGTAGTTTCGTTTAGCTTCTTTTGTTTGCTTGTTTTTTAAACCTATATCACATCACATATATATTTTTCAGTTTTATTTTTATTTAAAACGAAAAAAAAAATAACTTTTTCTTTTTTACTTTTTGTGAACATAGTTCACACAACACAACATTTCAACTTGATTTGTTTGGTTGATTTGTATTTTGTTGTTCTTCTTCTTCTTTTTCGTTTATTGTTGTTGTATTTTGTAATAAATGCAAAAATATTGTTTATACTTTGTTGCTGTTTTTTTATTATTATTTTTTGTTCCTCTTTCTTTTTGTTTACGGATTTTTCCCTTATTGTTGAAAGATCAAAGTTCCAACAAAATAAAACAAGATTTCACAGCATTTTTCTTTTTGTTTTATAGCAATATTAGAGAGTGAATATAAGTAACTAATTAAAAAATAATAATATAGTAATAATAGTAATTAAAAATATGAGATCCTTTGTTCATTTGTTTGTTGTGGTTTTTAGAGGTTTCTTAACACATCATCACAGAGAGAGAAAAAAAAGAGTTTTCCGAAAGGAAAATCAAAATTCTTTTCTTATTTTGATTTTCTTTGAAAACTCCTTCGATTCGATTTTAATTAAAAACATTAGTTATGACTTGAGTTGTTTCTTAAACAACAAAAACAAATTTTTGTTTTTGTTTGCTTCATTTTTTCGGTCAAAAGGAATTTTTAATTTCAAATAACTTTTTTTTGTTATATATTTATCAAATTGTATTCTTTTGGTTCGTATCTTGTATGTTTATTGTTTGTGGCAACAATATATTATTTAATATTAAATAATATAGCCGATTTGTTTTTTTTTTTTGGGGTTAGTAATGTTACGAAAACAAAAAAAAAAAGTTAAAAATTTTATTTTTATTTTGCGCGCTTTTGCTTTTAATAATTTTCTTCTGTCTTTGTTCTTTGTTATCATTTATATGTTTTCATTTAAAAAACACAACACACATCAAAAGGATTCTTATTTTTTTATTTTTGTTGTAACCATTTTTTAGTCGTTATTAAAAAAATATATAAAGTTTATTTTTTATTTAAACGTCGTTTCTTTCCAAAAACTATGTGTGTAGTATAGAGTGTGTTTGGTAGAGATTTTCATAAGTTTCTTTTCACATCCACCTGGTAGATAGACATTATTTTCATTACTGGTCAGCGGATCGAAAATGCATTATTGAATTGTTATAAAAATTTTTAATTCTTTTCTTTAACAAATTGAAATTAGATTTTTTATAAAAAAAAAGAAATTAGATTTTTTATAAAAAAATTGATTTTTTTTTAAATAAATAAATTTTAAATTATTTTTAAAAAAAAACAATTGTTTTTTTAATTAATTTTTATAAAAAATTAATTTTTATTTTTATAAAAAATTAATTTTTATTCTTATAAAAAAATTATTATGAAGCATTTTGTATTAAAAAATTGATTTTTAAAAAAATTCATTTTTTATAATAAAAATTATTTTTTTTTTTACAAAAAATATAAAATAATACAAAATTTTAATTAATTTTTTTTTTAAATAAAATTTTTAATTTTTTATAAAAAATCAAATTTTTAATTTTTTTTCAAATTTTTTTTTTATAAAAAATCAAATTTTTAATTTTTTATAAAAAATCAAATTTTAATTTTTTTAAAAAATCAAATTTTTAATTTAAAAAAATCAAAATTTTAATTTAAAAATTCAATTTTTAAAAAAAAATCAAAATTTTAATTTAAAAATCCAATTTTTAATTAAAAAATCAAATTTTTAATTTCTTATGAAAAATTAATTTTTTTTTTTATAAAATAATCAAAATTTTAATTTTTTATAAAAAATCTATTTTTTATTTTTTTTTAAAAAAATAAAATTTTTAATTTTTTATAAAAAAGCAAATTTTTATTTTTTTTTTATAAAATTTTTATTTTTTTAAAAAAAACAAATTTTTTATTAAAAAAAATCAATTTTTTATAAAAAATCTATTTTTATTGATTTCTTTTTATAAAAAAAAAATAAATTTTGTAATTTTTATTTTTTTTTAAAATCATTATTTTTAAAAAAAAAAACAGAAAATCAAGAAAAAAAAACAGAAAATCAAGATTTTAAAATATGTTTTCTGCCGACCAGCGAGAAATTCATCTCCTTGGTATGATGTTTTTCCTTAAAAAAAATCAGATAAAATCTCTTTGTTTTATTTTATATATTTGTATGGATGAATGTGGCGCATTTTTTGTGTTGGTTTGGTTATTATATATCATATTTAAAATTTCAATTTCTCATAGTTAATTATCATCATTAAATGAATTCGAATTTGTTTTTCTTAGTAGGTATTTGAAAAATTTAATGATGATTAATTTTTTGTTGTTGTTGTTGTTCTTTTTGTATTATTTCTACTTTCAAGTCGTCGTCCAAGGCATTTAATTTATCAAAGAAAGAAAAAAATTAAATATTAAAAAAATTATTTTTTTCTTTTGTTCTCTCTTGGAGAGAATATAAAAATATTAAATGTCCTTAATAAAAGGCGACGATGCGGTGGACGAGGCGGCGGCTTTGGCAAGTATAAATTTACATTTGTTTTTAATTACAGTTTGTGTTTTACTTGTTTTCAACAAGAAATTGCTTTCACAGAGAATAAGTAAGTAATAAAAAAATAAGGGGGGGATTAAAAATGTTACGAAAAATTAACAAATTTCTAAATAAAAATAAAATCATAGAAATTTGTTTCTTTGTTTTTTTTTTACTTTTTCCATTGGAATTAAATACATTGAAAACAAACTCTTGCTTGGTAGCTATTCATTAAAAAAAAAAAATCAAATTTTGTTGTTTGTTGCTCATTAATTTCTTTTTTAAATTAAACTAATAATGTTGATTTAATTTTTAGTTTTGTTTTCTTTTGGTTGGTTATTTGTTTGTTCGTTTCTTTCTTTCATTAAAGTTATTATCAAATTTGTTTTGAAATACTTTTTGTGTTGTTTGTTTTTTTTTTGGAAACATTCTTTGTTGTTACTCATTGTAAATTTACAAAAAAAGTGAATATTATTGTAAATAAGAAACTAAAATTAATATATAGTATGTATACTTATAAACGTTCTAATAAAGGAAAAAAATTAAATATGACAATTATGAAATTCTCATTTTTCAAAAAACAAAAATAATCCAATTTTCCAAAAAAAAAAAATATATTTTTTATGATTTGTTGATTGTTGATGTTGGCTTGTTGATGTTTTGTTGTCTTAAAAAAATAACTTGTATTACTATGGTTAATAATCATCATTTATCATTCATAATTCTAAATATATAGTGATATATATAATATAAATCAATATTTGAAATGTCTCTGGGGCTTCGTTCTCCATTTCACAAAGGCGGCGGCGGCGGCCCTACTTCTTTCTACTTGTGTTTTTATTTTTCTGTCTAAATATGGGGAAACGAAGCTCAGCTTGTTCAAAATTTTACAAAAATGGTTTAAAATAAATTTTTAAAATTTATTTAAGAAACAAGTACAGAAGAGTGCCTCCCTCCTGTGCCTGCCATTTTGTGTTAATGGCCAAAAGTAGAGACATGTCAAAATATTTCATTTAGATTTTGTTTGAATAAAAAATTATGTGTTTTTGTTTTTTGGTGGAAATGTTGATTTGTTTCTTTCTTAATTATTTTGAAATAAAAGGAGTTCGTCGTTTGTTTGTTTTTGATTTTTGTATAATCTTAGATGACCAGCATCTAATAGAGAAGATGTTGTTGTCTGCTATATAAAATGCTGTGTCCTTAAATTGATTATCAAAATTTCCCGTTTATTTTGGAAAATTGACTCCTTTGGCTTTTGCTTTAAATTACGTTATCGACAAAAAATCATCGTTTCTTGATTCTTAACGATTTTTTGTTCCGTTTTTGGAGAAAAAGAAATCATCATTTTTTCTTGTGTGTTGTTTTTTTCCTTTAGTAGCATTATTGTGATTAATTGATATTTTTATGTTAATATTTAATTATTTTTAGATAATTCATAATGTTTTTTGCTTTTGTTTTTTTTCAGTAGTAGTAGTAATATTTTTTTAATTGAAAAGAAGTGGACTTATATTACCGTAGATTGGTTGGTGATGTTGTTAAGAGAAATTGAAAATGTTTGTTTTGTTAAAAAAGATTCTCTTTTGGTTTCAACAACATCGACCACCACCCACCCACCTTTTCCCGTTCACAACTTACTGTTGCTGGGCAATAATTTCCGGTGTAGCAGCTCCATTGCCATTGGCTGTGGCTGCCGCAAACTGATGCGGATGAGCATAGTAGGCTGTGGCTGGTGGTCCATATTGACCAGCATAAGGATTGCCGGCAGCAGCAGCGGCCGCAGCCAACATACCACTGGCATCATACATATAAGCACCGGCGGTTGCTGGTGGCGACTGAGCTGGTGCAGCATATAAAGCGCCGGCAGGTGGTGTCGACACATTGCTAGGATACTCGACTTGACCACCAGCGGCTGCCACGGCTGCAGCAATATTATTCATCTGTTGTTGCTGTTGTTGGGCGGCTGCTGCTGCCATAGCTGCGGCATTATCATTTTGTCCCTGCTGATTGTTATCCATCATTTGACCGTTTTGCTGCTGTTGTTGTTTATTATATGGACCAGCAGCACCATTCATTTGCTGTTGCTGCTGATAGTCACGTTTCTGGTATTGTTGCTGCTGCTGTTGGAATCGGGGGGCATTGCCATTTGGCGGCATATATTGGCCACGTGGACGATATTGTTGTTGTGGAATATAACCATTGGCTCCCTGCTGCATGTGGGGTGGCATATGAGGATGCATAAAGCCTCCCATTACTGGACGCGGTCCAGCACCATTGGGGGCATTAAACGGTGCCCTTGGACGATAAGTTCTATTAGCTTGATCTTGACCACCATTGGCTGCATTATTATACTGGCCATTAGAACGATTATTCCAATTGCCCATAGCGCCAGCGGCACCATTTTTAGGTGCTCCACCACCATTTTGATAACTGTTGCCACCATATTGTTGGTAACTGGGTTTGCCATAGCCATTGGCGGCATTTCCATTTGCCTGATAATTCAAGGGATTATTACGTTGTTGTTGTTGTTGTTGATTGCCACCGCCATTTTGATTCCAACGTCTATTGTTGTTATTGCGTCCATTGCCATTACCACCACCCATTGAACGGGCCATTTCAACTAAAGCTGGATTTGGCTGTTGGCCAGCTTCTTCCAAAACCGATAATAATTCTCTGGCCTGTTTGGCATTGTCGGGTGTAAAGAATGTATAGGCTGTGCCCAATTGTTGGCAACGTCCCGTACGGCCAATACGATGTACATAATTCTCCGATGAATTGGGATAATCATAATTGATGACATACTGCAAATCTTCAACATCCAAACCACGCGAAGCTACATCAGTGGCAATTAAAATATTCGACTTACCATTGCGGAAATCTTTCAAGGTTGAATCACGTTCGGCTTGAGATTTATCGCCGTGTATGGAGGTGGCTGTATAGCCTTCATTGCGAATGATTTGTAAGATTTCTTCAACCTAGAAGGAACAAAATTGTATTTTTTATAAATAATTTTTTTTAATAAATTTTTATAAAAATAATTTATTTTTTTTTTATAAAAAAATTTTTATTTTTTATAAAAATATTTATTTTTATTTTTTATAAAAACATTTATTTTTCATAAAAAATAAATTATTATTTTTCATAAAAATATATTTTTATTCTTTTGATACAAATAAAAATTAATTTATTTTTAAATTTTTTATGAAAGCAAAATTTACAAAAAAGAAATTTGTATTTGTTTTTATTAAATAAAAGTATATACTTATTATATTAATATTTATATTTTATAATAAAAATGCCTTTAAAAATAAGCGTATTCTTCTACTCACCTTAATTTTCGTTTCCACAAAAATAATAATTTTATTGCTATTGTTAGCCGCATTATTTGTGGTTGGCAATATTTCATTCAACAGCTTGACAACGCGTTGTGGCTTTTCGTTTTCCTGGCATACCTCGACAATTTGACGGATGTTATGATTCGCCGAAAGATTCATTGAACCAATATTAATTTGTATGTAATCGTTGAGGAAATCACCAGCCAAGGCTTGCACCTCTTTGGGCCATGTGGCAGACCACATAACAACTTGACGATCGGGACGAATTTGTTCAATAATTTTACGAATTTGAGGCTCAAAACCCATATCCAACATACGATCAGCTTCATCCAATACCAAATAGGTACAACGTTGTAAATTTGTGTTACGATTTTCAAGGAAATCAATGAGACGACCAGGTGTGGCAATAATCACTTCAACGCCACGATCCAAATCGCGGGCCTGTGGTACTTTAGAGGAGCCACCAAAGATGCAAGTGTGACGGATTTCGGGTTTGCACAAATGACCAAAGTCACGTACCACCGACTGAATCTGTTGGGCCAATTCACGTGTGGGTGCCAATACCAAGGCGATGGGTCCTTCGCCACGTTGCAATGGCGGTTGATTGGCAATGTGTACCATAGCTGGCAACATATAGGCCAATGTCTTGCCCGATCCGGTCTGGGCAATACCAACCAAATCACGTCCAGATAGAGCAATTGGCCAACCTTGAGCCTGAATTGCTGTTGGTTTGGTGAAACCTTGACGTTTCATTTCCTCAATGGTGTATTCGGGCAGAGTGCACTCTTCGAATGAAGCAATTGGATGTGGAATGTCATTACCCGACACGGTAATCTGTAATTCAGCACGCATCTCAGCAACTTGCTGTTCGCTCATGTTCAAGGTGTTCTGATGGGGATTATAGAAATTCTTTTTGAATGGTTGCAAATTTTGCCACTCCGGTGTGGAGAGAGTACGTCCGGGATTTTTGGCTTTTTCACGCTGCAATTCAGCACGTTCTTCCTTTGACAAATTAGCCATGTTAATTGAGGGCTTGTAGGGGTTATTGCCCTGATAGCCTCCACCGTTTTGTGGCTTTTGATGACGTGGTACAAAATTGGGATTTTTGGCACGTGGTTGAAAGCCTCCGCCGTTGGCATTGTTGTAGAAACCGCCATTGGCCAGCATGGGGTTAAAATTGTTGCCACGATAACCACCACCATAAGCGCCAACATTTTGTGGTGCACCACCATAGCCTCCAGTCATATTGTTGCCATAACCACCGCTCATGCCACCACCGACGGCAGCTCCATTAGCCATGCCGTTGGCATTACGTTGCTGATAATGGGGACGATCTGTACGTGGTGGTCCACCGGCATTACCGTTGCCATAGGTTTGAGTTGGTGCACCGGCACCGACACCAGGGGCAGTTGCTGTATAACCGTTTGGATACATTTTCTTCTTCTTCTTTTCGATTTATATCAATTTATGGATAATTGAAAAATACGAGAGATAATAGCGTTTGTTGTTGGTTTTTTATTTATCTTCAATTGGGATATATTAGGATAGTAATTCCTGTAGACCAAAAAAGAATAGAAAACAAATATATTTTTAAATTTATTAAAAGGATTTTTATGAGTTTTTTAAATAGTTCTATTTCATAATAAAAATATGTAAATATATACCCAATCTCCCAACAGCAATAATCTTAACTTTTAATGAAGAACTAACATTCTTGAAATCCTAAGTGAGCCCTAGTAACCAATAATTCTACTTCCCATAGCAATTTCTACAAAGCTGGTGCAGATTCTCATAGTACATCTGGACGGAAGAAAATCCAGTGGAAGAGAAACTTCGTGTAAGAATCATAACAAGTCATAAGGAAATGTTGGAAACGATAGAAATCCTTTAATTCAACAGTAGTTTAGCGTGATCACGTCTATTCAGATTATAAGCATAACGGACTACTGAGTTAATTAGTCGCTTCAACATATGCAAATTCGAAGATAAAGTCCCAGAAATGACCTCCAGACCATGTCGTGTCGTAGGCATTAGTATACCATAAGCCAATCTCTGTTTCAACCGCAAAGGAATATGCACATAGAATAAATTCTACGTAAGGTAGAGTAAATTCTGGAATAAACTAAGTTTTGATACCGGTTCACCAAAGAATCATAGGCAACGAGATATCGAATCAACTAGCCAGGAGTGCTACTGCACTACCCACAATAGATGTGAATACCGCCAAAACCTTTAGCGAAACACGCAAAAAAAAAATGAGGGAATGGGCGAATGAGACCCACAAAACCCTTTCGGGCGACCCAAGTGAAGACAAAACTAAGCAAATCCTAACGCTAAACAAAAAAGAAATAAGCCGACTGACAAGTATTCTGACACCTCAACCCTCAAGATTGGATGCGAAGGTAGCAGCATGTGCAGAGCGTGTGGGGAAGACAGTGAAACGCTGGAACATTTCCTGTGGTATTACCCAGCATTTACATGTCTTCGGAGACAATTCTTGGGACATGACAATGACACTCTTCACGGACTAACCGATCTGAGGTGGTGTGAATGGAGAAGATTGAAGGAGTTCGCAAAAACTCGGAATTCCTAGATTCATAGAGTAATCAAACCCAAATGTTTTTAAAATAAACTTTCACTAATTCTTGACTTTCTCCGCATTTCTAGAGCGCACAACAGGCCTCAATTGGCTTATGTGTATGTCCATCTCATGTTGGACATGTGGTGGTATCATCTTTTCAACCTAACCTAAGTTTCGATATTGTTAACGCCAAGGTTGACTGAGCTGGTCACCCTATTTTCTATTTCCAAATTTTCTTTCTCTTCACCTACATCTGAATCTCTCTCATGGTACTAAATGCAAATATTTTCTGTTTTCACTGTGTGTTCCTTTTTTTCTCATTTGTAAATAAAATCGCTTCGGCCCTGTTCCAAATTCACTATTGTTCATTCCTCTTCCAAAATACCTTGTTTTTTATTTCTTTAGATTTTTTATTATTCCTGCGTACAAGAATAGTTTTTACTCATTCCGGCAACAACTAACCCTACCAGCACTTCCAATTTTAAGTTTTATTGCAGGGTATAAAATGCAAGAGACAAATTCAAGTGATCCAGCGGAACTTTGGAGACTCATTTTTTTGGAAATATAAATTTCCACGCGAAAACATTTATATCGTTGAAATGCAGCTTATGGTAGAAATTTCGAATTCGATTCGCGATCGAGCCTTACACTAGACTTAAGTCATATTTTTTATACACTATGACCCTATATCTTTGCAGATATTTTGGCATGTTTGATTTTTACGATACTTCAAAATCGACTCAACTTCAGGTGATTTATCAAATCGATGGTATTGTTGTACCATGTGTCTGGGTCAATATTTTATTTTCTTTTTGTTTAATGAATTGTGATTACCAGATGCGAACACAACGCGAAGAGAGATTTCCCGAAGACCATCATTCGGCTTATTTTCACAACACTACCTAAGAATTTCATAATCACTGTTTTATAGAATTGAAACTCACTTTGGACTTATAAAAAAAGAAAACTAAAAGCTATCAAATTTCTTTACCTTATTTTTTTATAATGAAAAAAATTGAAAACAGCAACACAAGTTTTGTTGAATAAAATATACACATGCGGTCGGTTACAAGAAAATGTATGAAGGTTCACAACGTATTCAATGACATACAAATGCATATATATGTACTCCTGTAGTAGTCACCACCCTCCTTTCCAAACAACCCCTATATTATTTAGAATACAGTGGATTTGTACTCGGGTTTAATGGATTTCGGTATAGAAAGAAATAATAATAGAAGATACAAGAAGACCGACCGACCACCATGGGGAGAAAATACAACAACGACAACATCACACAATTGCAACAGCAAAGCCCCATTGTGATAATGGTTGGCTGGCAACCCTATAACTACACAGCAGCACATACATACAATGATACAAAAAAACTATACATTTTATGGATAAGTAAATCAAATAAAGAAAAAAAAACGAGAAACGAGGAAAATAATACGAAACAAATGGCTTCTTTTGCAACTTACCTAATGTATTTTATTTTTTTTTTTTTTTTGTTCCACAAAAACTCGTTTTAGAAAACTGAGTTTTTTACTTATTAGAATACTTGGGTTTTTTTCTTTAACTTCTAATAATTGCGAAAAGTTATAATTTTGTATGTATAACTTTTTTCTATAATATTATAACCAAAGCCGCCGCCTCGCTTTCTTTTTTTTTGTAATTTGTAGTTCTTCTCTTTGTGACGATGAAAAATCAATTTTTTTCTTACGTGATGATTTTTTCGTCGTCTGCTTTTTTTCTGTATGTCGTGTGTGTTTAAAGGTAAAAAGACTTTTTTTACTTTTATATGCACGTTCTTCGTTTAGTTAAATATTTTTTATGAATATTTAATTATTAATGCTACTATTTACTCTACTGTATTTAAATAAATTATTTTATTTCTAATTTATTTAAATTAAAAAATAATTTGTAGCAAAAAAGCGAGGAACGACGACGTTGGCTTTTTAATACAAAAACCAACCAAATGAAAACGACGAAGGTCTAGTCTTCGTTGTAGTTTCGTGAAGCGTTGTAAGAGACCGAAGTCGTTCTGGATGTTGTATGGCAACGGCGTTCAAGTAACATTGATGATTAGTGGAGGGCGTAATGTAGTTACAAAAAGAGTAAATGTGTATGTAATGTTTGGAAAAGTATAAAAAGTATTTGAAAAATTATTAATATTCCTATCTCGATTTTGAAAAGAAAACCTAACATTCCAGTCATTTTTGGTGTGTTTTTAGTAAAATGTTAAAAATATGTCTAATGTGCAGAATGACTTGTTGCATATGTTTTTATTCAGACATAACAAGCCACAAGATAGAGGTGTATTTTTTTTTGCAATAATCTACTACTTTTTACTACGATTACGAATTTTCCTTTATGATATCGAATAATAGTAACATGGAACAGGTTTTAAAGATGTATGATAATTATACTCACCTCCACACCACATTTATTCATTAAACTCCTTGTACATTAGCACTTTTTACCGGGGTAACCAACTTTATGAGGATTTATTTGACTTATATGCAAAGGAAATGACAATTGAAACCCACAGGGTTAAACGAAATCCGGTTAAATGTAAACGTACTGTTACGAACCAGTAAGGAAAGTAGTAAAGTCGGACTGGGCCGACTATATTATACCGTTCACTACTTTGGGTATATTCTACATATGCATCCTAATAGTACGTTTATATTGTACCGGATTTAGTTAACCCAGTGGGTTTCAATTGTCAATTCCATTGCCTATTTGTCAAATAAATCCTCATAAAGTGGGTTAACCCTGCAAAAAGTTCTAATGTACATGCCGAGGAACATTGACATTCTGCAACCTATGCTAAATTTCATTTTATGCATGCAATGGGACAAATTTATGTAAATCGATTTATAGCAAACTCCATACACGAGATATAAATGGAAGCTATTTCTGTATCTGCACCCATTCCGAACAAAAACCAGTATGAAAAGTTCAAATGTCGGACGGGGCCGACTATATGATACCCATCACCACTTTGGGTACATACAAGAGATGCTAATATATACAATATCTTGTAGATAGAACAGACATATCATCTTTAGAGGACCTTTGTATAGAATCGGCCGAAATTAAGTGTATGATCATTCAGAAATCTATGAAAATTTCCATGTCAATCGGAGAGAGATAGATCCTTTGGTGTACCATTTGTATGAAGCTGAGCAATGTAATGTATGTATGTAAACTTGGACCTAATTGATCTCTTTTTTTATCTTTATATAAATCAGAAGCGATTTTTGCAACTTTAGTGCATATCACTCTAAACTCACCTCTTGCAAATTTCGTGTAAATCGTTCAAACATACCCTTTTCGGTTCCACGACAGAGGGGTCAACGATCCGAAACGACCCGAGTCTTACTCGGCCAACGTCTATCACTTCAGACCATTGTGTAAAAGCAATAGGGCAACAACCCTTTCCGGTGCACCATTTACATGAAATCGGACGAAGCTATATATGGGAGCTATATCTTAATCTGAACCGAGTTCTACAAAACTTCATAGACATTAAAGTGGACTTAATTAAGTATCCTCTGCAAAATGTTGTCCGAATCGGACAAATATTGGGACTATGGTACACCATTTTTGTAAAATCGGACGAAACTATATTAGAACCGATTTCCGCAAAACTTTGCATACATCCATGTGGACCTTTTGCAGTGCTCTGTGCAAAATTCTGTGTTAATATTGGGATTTTGTTGCACCATTTACATAAAATCGGATGAAACTATATATGGGAGCTATATCTAAATCTGAACGGATTTTCACAGAAAATAGAACACAACAATACGGACCTATTTCAGTACGCTGTGCAAAATTTTTATCAATCGGATAAATATTGGTTGTTTGATGTATCATTTAGATTAAATCGAATGAAAATATATATGATGGTAGCTATATTTAAATCTGAAACGATTTTCTCCAATTTCAATAGGGCTCGTCCTTAGGCCAAATGCTTGCGACTTGTGCTAAATTTTATGCAAATCAGATCATAAATGCGACCTGCACTTTGTTCACAACAAAACATGGACAGACAGAAGAACGGACAAAGAGACATGCATAAATCCTTTTTGAGAATATGCATATTTGTTGAAATTCCGATAGATATAGGAATATATAAGATGAAGCTTTTGAAATACTCCCAGGATGCTTGAAATATCGGACCACATATTGGTGTATCCCCTTATATATCAACACATCACAATACTCGGTTTTCTACCCGATTTGTTATTATGGGTAGCAAATTATTATTTATAACAGTACCACCCAAATTTTGGGGAGTAGGAACACTTTTTTTATAGAAATTCCCTTTTTTGGTTTTCAGCATGTTTTTCGACCGTATTTGCTCATTACGTACAGTATGAATGGTCCCTATTTTACATGTAATCAAAATAAATCAATTACAATTAATACGAAATATTTAAATATAATATTTTTTATTACTTTTATTTTAACTAAAATATAAATTTTGTGTACTTAAACTAAGCTTGACTTCTTGCTGCCTTACGTTCATAATAACGCTGAACAGCGGCATCAAAAACTTCACCCACAGTACGCTTCTTCCAGATTTCCGTTTTGTCACGTTTTGGTTTGGGCGGTGGTGTTGGTGTTTCATTTTCTTCCTCAATATCCACCGAGGGAACTGGTAATTTTACGGGTATCTCTTCCTTGTTATCATCGGGTTTTATTTTAGATTCTGTTATTGTATTTTCCGTTTTATCCCTTTTCAAAGAATCTAAATTAAGAGCAATTTTGCTAGAATCTATCTTTGTTGCAGGTTCTGTGGTGTTCTTATTTGATTCCTTCGATTTCGATTTCGTTTTCTTCTTCTTTTTGTTTGGAGATTTGTTTTCATCGTTGTTATCACTGTCTTCCGCTGAAGAGGAGGATGATGAATCATCTATACTAAAATCAGAATCAGCATCTATGTTATTGGTTAAATGTTGTTTTTTATCCGCCGCCACATCAGAGAGAGTTGTGTCCTTGGTGGCCTCTTCTTCTTCCTCATTGGATGAACGGCGTTTACGATAGGCTCGTTGTTGTGAAGGTTTGCCAGATTTAATGGGTTTATATGCTACCTCCTCGCTCTCATCATCACCCACACCGGATGTTGTGAATTCGGGTCTTAATTCAGGTTTTATTACCTCTTTAGTTGTACCCATTTTTTGTTCATAGAGATGACGATAGAACCCATCAAGATCTCTTTGTTTTCGAACATCCCCAATAGCTTCCAAATAGTCATCACGTTTGTTTTGTTCTTCCAATTTACGCATTTCCTCGAGTTTTTTACGATACGAGGAGGTGACAAAGGCTTCTTTGTCCTTGAATTGTTCTCCTTCTGCTTCACGTTCTTTTTGCACTTGCCTTTCGACACGCAGCTCATTTTCCAATTTTCTCCTTTCGGCCGTTTCCAATAGTTTCGTTATGTATTTTGGCTTTTTGGGTTCATTGGTTTTGACCTTCTTTTCTTCGTCACGCTTATTTTCAATCTCATCGTATACCTCGTCATATTGAAAGATGGTGGGATCTTCAGCCAATGCCTGGGCCTGAAGATTTTTGGCCCGCCGCCTTTCCATCATACTGGGTCCCAATGCGGGCTTCTTCATTTGCATTTGTGGTGGTCCATCGTCATCGGAGGCACTACTGCTTTCATCGAAAATTGAAGGTTTGGAAACCTCACGCTGAGCTGTGGGAGGGGCCTTCTTTTGTTGGCCCGGTATAATGAGACCATATCTGATTGTAAGGGTATAAAAATTAGTATTTATGAATACGAAATATTTATATTTTTTACTTACTGTTTTGACATTTTTTTCTTTTATTTACCTGTTCGTGTTGCCATATGTTTCGATTGATAATTTTGGTGGCAATGTTATGCGGGAATACTAACTATGTACAGCCCTGGGGATTTCGCTTGACAAGATACGAACGCAGAGCGTAAACTAAGGCGTAAAAATGTATATTTTTAAAATTTAAAATTAATTTTTAGCATATTTAACAATATTTAGTTCATATATCCTCAAATAATTTATTAGTTTATGATTTTTCTTTATTAAAAATCACTTGTATTTTCAAAAGCCCTGATTACCGCATTATATCCCCTATGACGCCGTTACAATCATTGACGCCATCGCCGTGCGTATTCATTTAGTTTATACGCTTGGCCGTTTTTGATACCCCTTTTGAGCAACACTGTGCAAAATGGCGCTCCGATGCAAAAGCGAGCAGGAAAAAAATGCTTTATTTTTCAGACGGCTGCCACAACCTGCTGCGAGCGTTTGATGAAAATTCTGTGAAAAGGCCGGAAAAGCTTAAGAAAACTAACGGAAAACATAACAAAAGTAAGCTTTAGACCACTAACCATGCATTTCCAATAACAGTTCGCCAAAATTCGTGAAATTTTTGCGTAAAAATTGAATGCAAAAATTTCTTTGTTCAGTTTGTGAAATTCACTCACATATCGTTAACGACGAGACGCAACGAATTGAAAAACGATCAGAACCGAAGACACAGAAAATCGCATACAGTTGAAGAGAAATAGCCAGAAAGTAAGGCAGCAGGCAGGCGGGCAGCCAACTAGCGGAGTCTTAAGCTAGAGGTTAGCCACTGAAGCAACAGCAAGGGAAAGTTGTGTGCTGCAGGGGGCTCTAACTACACTCCAAGAAAAAAAAAACAATTTTTTTTTTTTTTTTGTTAATGATATAATTTAAAAAAAACACAAAATGTCTACAAACGACTCAAAGGCGCCTTTGCGCCAGGTGAAACGTGTGCAGTTTGGCATCCTATCACCCGATGAAATTGTAAGTTTTATAAAAAAAATTAAAATGGGAATCGTTATAACCAAGTATTGTGTTATTACAGCGTCGTATGTCTGTGACAGAGGGTGGCGTCCAATTTGCCGAAACCATGGAAGGCGGTCGTCCCAAACTGGGCGGTCTCATGGATCCCCGTCAGGGTGTTATCGATCGTACATCACGCTGCCAGACCTGTGCTGGCAACATGACAGAATGCCCTGGCCATTTTGGCCACATAGATTTGGCTAAACCTGTTTTTCACATTGGCTTTATAACAAAAACCATCAAAATTTTACGATGTGTTTGCTTTTATTGTTCCAAAATGTTGGTATCACCCTCAAATCCCAAAATTAAAGAAGTCGTCTTGAAAACCAAAGGACAGCCACGTAAACGTCTGGCGTATGTCTATGACTTGTGTAAGGGCAAGAAAATTTGCGAAGGTGGTGAGGATATGGATATGACAAAGGATGGCCAACCGGCTGATCCCAATAAGAAACCTGGACACGGTGGTTGTGGTCATTATCAGCCATCATTGCGTAGAACTGGTTTGGATTTGACTGCTGAATGGAAACATGTTAATGAGGATTCACAGGTGAGTTGGAAAATAAAGAAATGAAATACTATGGTAACATGTTTTTAGTATAATAATATGCAATTGTAAAAGTCGGAATTTTTAAATTATATATTTTTCAGGCGAAACAAAAAGCAATGTATTAGTTTACAGTTTGAAAGCAGATTAGAACAAAATGTTCAAATATAAAACCTGCAGTATTTTAATACCTTACTCAGGGTTTACACATGCAACTTTTGTAAGCAACTCTGCTGAGTTCTTAGAAAGAGAGTGGTACAAAAAGTGACAAGGGGAAGCAATTCATAAGAAAATCGTACAGAACTGCAGCGGCGTTGCTGAGAAATGTTGCATGTGTAAACAAAGACTTTGTAGATATTAGATCAAACAGGTTCGAAATCCTGCTTGGTTCTAAAAATCACAACCTCTACATTCGTACCGAAACTTTCCCATCTATGTTATTGAATATACAGTAGGCCCCTACCAAAAAATCTACTTAATTTCCTTTAAGTCTCTGTCTACATTAGAATAATTTTATGAAACCAATTACATGAAATTAAGCGTTCTTAGGTCGAGTTCCCCACTTATAATTTCATGCTATTTATTACTACTCCATTAAAATGTTATCAGGATTCTGTCAACATTCCAATCTATAAAAAATATGATACAGAATTTCACAACCTGCTACGTAGCTTATATTATGAAGTAACCGAATCTTTATTAAACACGTAATTTTTTTTGTAATTTTTTTATTTCTACTTGTAGAATATGGTTGATAATTTAACTATGTTTAGAGCTAGCTCAGTGCGTTACATTGTAATGCAGCGAAAAAGAACAGATAGGTCACGTACAAGCCTATATGATTATTGTCAAAGGTCGAAGACGACATGTGCAATGCCACGTATACAGTTTTAAAGATGATTAGGTTTTATTGAATATGTGGAAACGTTTGAAAATTCAGATCCCTCATTTTTTGGGCACAAAATTTTTTTATTCATCGAAATCGGCAAAATGTCAAATTAGATACAAATCCGTTCATAAATTCGTTGAATCGGTTGGAATTTTTAGAGTAACTCGCCTGCAAAAACTGAACAGTTCTTCACAATTTGTAGCATGGAGGTTTCCTAGAGAAGCCTCTCCCAATATGGGGACTGATCGTGACAATTTTTTGTACAGAGGTTCTCTATTCATCAATATAATCGCAAATGACAATTTACATCAAAATCCGGTCATAAATGTGGACAAAATTCGAAATTCGTCATGTCGTACGGTATCTCTAAAGGGAACTTCTTCCAAAAACTGAACAAAT
The DNA here is from genome assembly GCF_032173495.1 of Musca vetustissima. NCBI lineage: Eukaryota > Metazoa > Arthropoda > Insecta > Diptera > Muscidae > Musca > Musca vetustissima. The sequence goes on from NW_026874411.1 coordinate 123,304, forward strand.
CTTCATAATTTGTAGAATGGAGATTCCCAACCGGCTAAGAACCACTAATGTCAAAAATATGAAATATTGACCGATCGTGATCATTTTCAGGCTTAAAGGTGCCCACCAATAATGAATGAAACCTATATACAAAAATACAACCTTGGTTAAAATCTTCGGAATTCATTAAATCGAATGATACCTGTAAAGGAACCATCTTCAAAAAAGTGACCGATTTTGATAATTTTTTGCATGGATTTTCCCTACTAGTTATTAATCCTTTGTTCAAATTATAGCTAAATCCGTTCATTAACATTTCTAAAATTTCGAAATATGTGAAATCTGAAGGTATCTCTAGAGGAACCCTCTTTAAAAAGTGAGAGATTTTTTTGCATGGAGTTATTTTAGCCATTTTGAATTCAGAAAATATATAAAATTTCATCAAAATCGATTCAAATTTGAGCCTAATATCCTCAAAATTTGAAATATCTGAAGGTACCTTTAAAGGGATTATCTTTAAAAAGTTATCAGATATTAACTATTTTTTGCTAGGAGCAGTCCTACCTCTGGGTTTATTTATCAAATCAAAAAGAGAATTTGGGAAGGGGTTGGAAACATAGAATGTCGTTCTAATTGGGAATCTTATGGAGTACTTTGGTGTTTTCACAAGTAGTGTACTCACTACAATCGCCGGCTTGTGAAAAATCGTTGGCGATCTAAAATAAAAAATAAGTTTGACAAAAACTAGAAAATAATTATAATTGTTAATACGATGGAGTGGATCATAATGGTAGTGAGAAAAACGTTGGCTATCCAAAATAAAAAATAAGTTAGACAAAAACTGGAAAATAATTCTAGTTGTTAATTATATTGACCTAAATGTTCGGACTCAAGAAAATAGTTCTTAGTATCACCCTTTCTCTGTAAAAGATGCAAAGATTCTTAATCCAAATCAATCCAAATAATATTAAAAAGTATTTAGTTTTATTTCTTTTGTTTTATTTAAAATATTTTTTTTTACTTTGTGGAATTTTTCAGGAGAAAAAAATTCAAGTCACCGCTGAGCGAGTATGGGAAATTTTAAAACACATTACCGACGAAGAATGCTTTGTTATGGGCATGGATCCAAAATATGCACGTCCCGATTGGATGATTATCACTGTACTGCCCGTGCCACCATTAGCTGTACGTCCTGCTGTTGTTATGTTCGGCGCCGCTAAGAATCAGGACGATTTAACGCACAAACTTTCCGATATTATCAAGGCGAATAATGAATTGCGTAAAAACGAGGCCAGTGGTGCCGCGGCACACGTTATTTTGGAAAATATCAAAATGTTACAATTTCATGTGGCAACACTGGTCGACAACGATATGCCTGGTATGCCTAGGGCTATGCAAAAATCCGGTAAACCATTGAAGGCCATTAAATCCCGCTTGAAGGGTAAGGAAGGACGTATTCGTGGTAATTTGATGGGTAAGCGTGTAGATTTCTCAGCACGTACTGTCATTACGCCCGATCCAAATTTACGTATCGATCAAGTCGGTGTACCACGTTCCATTGCTCAAAATTTAACTTTCCCCGAATTGGTTACACCATTCAATATTGATCGTATGCAGGAATTGGTACGACGTGGCAACTCACAATATCCCGGTGCCAAGTACATTGTACGAGACAATGGTGAACGTATCGATTTACGTTTCCACCCGAAACCATCCGATTTACATTTGCAATGTGGCTATAAAGTGGAACGGCATTTACGTGATGATGATTTGGTTATTTTCAATCGTCAGCCCACGCTACACAAAATGAGTATGATGGGTCATCGTGTCAAAGTGCTGCCATGGTCAACATTCCGTATGAACCTGTCCTGTACCTCTCCATACAATGCTGATTTTGACGGTGACGAAATGAATTTGCATGTGCCACAATCTATGGAGACCAGAGCCGAGGTGGAGAATATTCACGTAACGCCACGTCAGATTATTACACCACAGGCCAACAAACCCGTCATGGGTATTGTGCAGGACACACTGACAGCTGTACGTAAAATGACCAAACGTGATGTATTCATCACGCGCGAACAAGTCATGAACCTATTGATGTTCTTGCCCACTTGGGATGGTAAAATGCCACAGCCATGTATTCTAAAGCCCAAACCCCTGTGGACAGGCAAACAAATATTCACACTGATTATCCCCGGTAACGTAAACATGATACGTACCCATTCAACACATCCTGACGACGAGGACGATGGTCCCTACAAATGGATATCACCTGGTGATACCAAGGTAATGGTAGAACACGGCGAATTGATTATGGGTATTTTGTGTAAGAAAACCCTGGGTACTTCGGCCGGTTCTTTGCTGCATATTGTCTTCTTGGAACTGGGTCATGAGATTGCCGGTCGTTTCTACGGTAACATTCAGACTGTCATTAACAACTGGTTGCTGTTGGAAGGTCACAGTATCGGTATTGGTGATACAATTGCTGATCCTCAGACCTATAATGAAATTCAGATGGCCATTAAGAAAGCCAAAGACGATGTCATCAACGTTATTCAGAAGGCCCACAACATGGAATTGGAACCCACTCCCGGTAATACCCTGCGTCAGACTTTCGAGAATCAAGTAAATCGTATCTTGAACGATGCTCGTGACAAAACTGGTGGCTCAGCTAAGAAATCTTTGACTGAATACAACAGTTTAAAGGCTATGGTGGTGTCTGGTTCTAAGGGTTCCAACATTAATATTTCCCAGGTTATTGCTTGTGTAGGTCAACAGAACGTAGAAGGTAAACGAATTCCTTACGGTTTCCGTAAGCGTACTCTGCCACATTTCATCAAGGACGATTACGGTCCTGAGTCCAGAGGTTTCGTAGAAAATTCATACCTTGCCGGTTTGACGCCATCCGAATTCTATTTCCACGCTATGGGTGGTCGTGAAGGTCTTATCGATACTGCTGTAAAAACTGCTGAAACTGGTTATATCCAGCGTCGTCTTATAAAGGCTATGGAATCGGTAATGGTAAACTATGACGGTACCGTGCGTAATTCTGTGGGTCAGCTGATTCAGTTGCGTTACGGTGAGGACGGTCTGGCGGGAGAAACGGTAGAGTTCCAGAGTTTGCCCACCGTTAAACTATCGAACAAGTCATTTGAAAAGAGATTCAAATTCGATTGGTCCAACGAGCGTTACATGCGAAAGGTGTTCACCGATGAGGTCATAAAGGAGCTGAGCGAAAGCGGTAATGCCCTGCCAGAATTGGAAATAGAATGGGACCAACTGTGCCGAGATCGTGAGGCTCTGAGAGAAATTTTCCCTAATGGTGATTCCAAAGTTGTATTGCCTTGCAATTTGCAGAGAATGATTTGGAATGTGCAAAAGATTTTCCACATCAACAAACGTATGCCCACAGACTTGTCACCCCTCAGAGTTATTAATGGTGTGCGTGACTTGCTACAACGTTGTGTCATTGTGGTGGGTAATGATCGTATCTCAAAACAGGCCAATGAAAACGCCACTCTATTGTTCCAATGTTTGGTACGTTCCACATTGTGTACCAAGTACGTGGCGGAGGAATTCCGTTTGTCCACCGAGGCCTTTGAGTGGTTGATTGGTGAAATTGAAACCAGATTCCAACAGGCTCAAGCCAACCCTGGTGAAATGGTGGGTGCCTTGGCCGCCCAGAGTTTGGGTGAACCTGCCACACAGATGACACTGAACACTTTCCATTTTGCTGGTGTATCCTCAAAGAACGTAACATTGGGTGTACCGCGTCTAAAGGAAATTATCAATATTTCGAAGAAGCCCAAGGCTCCTTCCCTAACTGTGTTCTTGACGGGCGGTGCTGCTCGTGATGCCGAAAAGGCAAAGAACGTCTTGTGTCGCCTGGAACACACCACTCTACGTAAGGTCACAGCCAACACGGCCATCTACTACGATCCCGATCCACAGCGCACCGTCATTGCTGAAGATCAAGAATTCGTCAATGTCTACTATGAAATGCCCGATTTCGATCCCACACGTATCTCACCATGGCTGCTGCGTATCGAACTCGATCGCAAGCGTATGACAGATAAAAAATTGACTATGGAACAGATTGCTGAGAAAATTAATGCTGGTTTTGGTGATGATCTCAATTGTATCTTCAATGATGACAATGCCGATAAGCTGGTCTTACGTATTCGTATCATGAACAACGAAGAGAACAAATTCCAAGACGAAGACGAGGCTGTTGACAAAATGGAAGATGATATGTTCTTGCGTTGCATTGAGGCCAACATGTTGTCGGACATGACGCTGCAGGGCATTGAGGCCATTGGCAAGGTGTACATGCATTTGCCGCAGACGGACAGTAAGAAACGTATTATTATTACGGAAACGGGTGAATTTAAGGCCATTGGTGAATGGTTGCTGGAAACTGACGGTACTTCAATGATGAAAGTACTGTCCGAACGTGATGTGGATCCTGTGCGTACATCGTCTAACGATATTTGTGAAATTTTCCAAGTGTTGGGTATTGAAGCTGTGCGTAAATCTGTCGAAAAGGAAATGAATGCTGTCTTGCAGTTTTACGGTCTTTATGTAAACTATCGTCATTTGGCCTTGTTGTGTGACGTAATGACAGCTAAGGGTCACTTGATGGCCATTACACGTCACGGTATCAATCGACAGGATACAGGTGCTCTTATGAGATGTTCATTCGAAGAAACGGTAGATGTGTTGTTGGATGCCTCGGCTCATGCTGAGACAGATCCTATGAGAGGTGTATCGGAAAATATTATTATGGGACAATTACCGAAAATGGGAACAGGTAAGAGGAATTTTTAAAAAGATTCAAATTTTGGAAGAAATTAATATTTTTGTTGGGTTTTTCTTTTCAGGTTGTTTCGATTTGTTATTGGATGCCGAAAAATGTCGTTACGGTATTGAAATTGCCAACACCATTGGTTCCAGTATATTGGGTGGTTCTGGCATGTTCTTTGGCGCTGTATCTACACCCAGCATGTCACCACCGATGACACCTTGGCAGAATTGTGGCACACCAAGATATTTTTCACCTTCTGGTCAAAGTAAGTTACAGTTTGTTTTATTAACTTTTAAGGTTTTAAATATTCTTCGGGGAAATCCACAAATGTCTACGAAAGCTTCCTACTCCAGCTCGTATTTAAGTACAATCTTTACCAGCTCTTCTGGAAACACTCCCATCTTCAGTTCTTATAAAAACAGTCTTTTCTCTTCTAAAAAGACTCCTTTTAGCTCGTCTTGAAGACTCCCTTTAATTCGTCTTAAAGACTCTTTTTAGCTCGTCTTAAAGACTTCCTTTAATTCGTCTTAAAGACTATTTAGCTCGTCTTAAAGACAAACTTTAGCTCGCCTTTAGCTCGTCTACAAAGACTGTCCTTTGCTCAAAAACATTCTTTTTTGCCCATAGCCTTCAGCTAGTCTAGAAAGACAGCCTTCAGCTCGTCAATAAAGACTCCTTTCAGCTCGGCTATAAAGGTTCCTTTGGCTTTTTTAGCTTCTCCATAAAGACTAAAAGAAGTCTTATGCACCCCTTTCGTCTTGTCTATAAACTTCTGTTATTCCCTGGAAAATAATATTTAGAATATGGTTTATATATTTAAATAAATATATTTATTAATTTTTCTTTCTTCTATTTATTTCTAGTGAGTGGCATGACACCTGGCGGACCCAGTTTCTCGCCCTCCGCTGCCTCCGAAGCGTCTGGAATGTCACCGAATTGGTCACCAGCCCATCCGGGCTCTTCACCCAGCTCACCTGGACCACCAATGTCACCCTTCTTCCCACCATCACCCAGTGTGTCACCATCATATTCGCCAACTAGTCCAAATTATACGGCCTCGTCACCAGGAGGTGCTTCGCCAAGCTATTCACCACTTAGTCCAAACTACTCCCCCACAAGTCCAGCATATGGTTCAATATCACCACGTTATTCGTCGACTACGCCCAACTTTAATCCCCAATCAACTGGCTATTCGCCATCGACAAGCCGTTACTCTCCCTCGTCGCCGGTTTATTCACCCACATCACCTTTCCACTCTTCAAGTCCTTCGTATACAGGCAGCGGTGGTTCGAATATGTATTCTCCAACAAGTGCTTACTCGCCAACTTCTTCAAATTATTCGCCAAATTCTCCATCATATTCGCCAACTTCACCATCCTACTCTCCTTCAAGTCCTTCGTATTCACCCTCGTCGCCTTGTTATTCACCCACTTCACCATCATATTCACCATCTTCTCCAGCCTATACTCCTGTGACTCCGTCATACTCACCATCATCACCTAACTATTCGTCTTCTCCACACTATTCGCCGGCATCACCGGCCTATTCTCAAACAGGTGTGAAATATTCGCCATCATCGCCGAAATATTCACCACCCTCACCATCATACGATGGTTCACCAGGATCACCACAATATACACCCGGATCACCGCAATATTCTCCAGCTTCACCCAAATATTCGCCATCGTCACCACTGTACTCGCCGACATCGCCCCAACATTCGCCAGCGAATCAATACAGTCCCACGGGTTCGAGTTATTCGGCTGCCTCGCCACGTTATTCGCCCAACAATATGTCGGTGTATTCGCCGGGTAGTACTAAATACTCACCCACGTCGCCAACGTACACTCCAACAACACGTAATTATTCGCCAGCATCTCCGATGTATTCGCCAACGGCTCCCTCACATGGCTATTCACCCACTAGTCCAGCATATTCGCCAAGTAGTCCCACGTTCGAGGATAGTGAAGATTAAGGTGTTGCAGCTGATACAGCTGATAAGGATGACGAAGACGACGACCATAATGGTGGTGATGCTGTTAGCACTGACACAGACACACACACACACTTTTTAGTTAAGACTACGACGACAACGTATGTGCATTTTCAGAAAACCCTTTTCTGATTGGACAAAAAAATTAACACAAAAAAAAAAACATATTTAAAAATAAGTAAAAAAATATTCATTATAATATGAATTTTAGTAAGGATTGTTGAAATAAGAATTTTTTTTTCAAGTGCAGAGGATACCATTTATTATTTAACTCAATATTCTTTTGTTATAATCTTTTTATTCCCTTTATTACCACTTCCATTGTCTTTATCTGCCCTACTCCCTTTTTCGTACTAGAACAAAAACACACTATGTATTGCTTTACACAACAAAGAAGAAAAAAAAAAACTAAAAAATATTATAAAAAATAATGACGTCATATTCAATAGAATTAAAAGCAAAAAAATAGATAATGATAAGTGAATCAAACCCCACTGTTGTGACATACTTACATTTTAAAACAAGTTTTTTTTTTTGGTTTCAATCCATCCTTAATAATGGACTGGTTAAAAAAGCTAAGAGATTTTATTCTTTGTATCCCAACATTTATTGTTCATATTTATATTGTATAGTTCAAACACAAACTGTTTAATTAAAATGTTGGAATGTCAGAACAGAAACAAAAAACTAAGAAATATATTAGCAATATTTTTATTTCATTTGATTCTAATTTTCTTTTATTAAAAAAAAAAACAACAACAAAAACAAAATATTGTTTAAAGTATGTAATATTTTAAATTTTAAATATAACGAAACATATATTGGTACCGAGACTTTAAATCAAATGTGGTTGTGTTTTTTTTTTTTCAAACAATTTTCGGTTTGAATCTTGAGGAGGAGGACTATTGGCAGACTCTTTTTTTTATTACCTCTCGACAGCCGTTTAAGGGGACATCGTCAAAAACTTTTGAAGATATTGCCGATTTGTTGTGTCAGTATCAGACGGCTGCAAGAGTCCTCGAATTTGAAACGCATTTCAGAGAGCACTATTTGCTTTCGTACTGGTTTAAAGACCTTATGTATCACCCGGTATGCTCGATTTCGTCGTTAAATGAGACTGAGGTGGTCCTAGCATCATTCATTGCAGGGTTCGAGATCGTTTCTAATGTTGCAACATATTAACCATATATCCCACTAAACTTTAACGTGAGTTTCCTGTCCCTGTGATCTGAACAGTGCTAGTCTAACTGCATCTTCTGAGAAATTTCATATTTGGCAAGAATTAATGTAAGAGCTGCAATGATGTCCCGGAATTTTTTTCTGCAGCCCGTACATCAAAATTAATGGAAACGATTGAAAATATTATTGGCGAACTCTTTGAAATCCTTTCTATGGTTAAGTAGAGTACGGCGTTCTGAGGCTTGATATACAGTCCAATCGTCAAAAATAATTCAGTGCGGAAAAAAAATCGGCGCGGAATTCCCTTTTTTAACATCTCATATTTTAATACTATTTTTATGCAATAGTGTAAAATAGGATTCAAAGGGAGAAAAGGTAGGCATCATAAGAAAGTTCGATTTTTCCTCTAAAAATATCTCACAAAAATCGAAGAGAGATATAAATGTAAGTATGGTTTTTCAAATATAAATCGAAATAGAAATAAATTAATTCTTTGTAGGACGAAGACAAATAAACCCAATTGCAGCATTTAGTGTCAGTAATGGAATTACATCCTGATATTGCACGTGGATTCTATAAAGGGTGCAAAGAGTCTCTTACTCGGTTTTAGAAAAAATGGAAAATGAGCTCAATTCGATGGGACCACCGATGGAAAAAAGTTTAGTACCAGGGATGCAAAACAAAATTATTCAAATTGTACTGGCTTTCAATAAAATGTGTACTTTTTTCAGTCCGATTGTAATTTTTATAAATTTTTTAATAAAAATTTTATTGTTACTATCAATTAATAAAAACATACATAAACGTCTTTAAAGATTTCCTCGTCTAGAAAGACCCCTGCCTTTCAGCTCGTTTATAAAGATTCCAACCACTTCACCACTATGGGTATATTAAAAAGATGCATCTTAACAGAAGGGTCATTAACATGAAATTGGATGAACTAAAATATGTAAACCTTTATCTAAATGTGAATCGATTTAAATCAAAATGAACATGACGAAGAAATCAACAAACAATGTGACGAGCGCAACATCATTGGAAATAGTTAAAAGTGAATTGGATGTCCAAAAACAACTTTTGGAATCCATAAAATTAAGTCGTCTAGAACCTGGAAACCCTGAAACAATGTTTATAAAGATTCCCAGCACTTCAAATCGCCCATGAAGACTTCATCTACCATCTGCTCGTCTCTAAAGACTGCGACAGATTCTCGGAAATTTGAAGATTTATATCTCTGCTCTTCAGTGCATATATAAAGAAGATTTCCTGCCGTTCAGGTCGTCTATAAAGACGATCTGCCTTTCAGCTCCTCTAGAAAAATTCCTTGCCCTTCAAGTCCTAAAGATTCTGCTCTAGAAAGACATTCAGTACTTCAGTTCGTCTAAACAGACTACGCCGTTCAGCTCTTTTATAACGCAGGAGTTCTTTATAGAAGAGCCCGCCAGCTCGTCTAGAAAGACCCCTTCCTGCCCTATAGCTCGTATAGAAAGAATCTCTGAGCTTCAGCTCGTCAATAACGGTTTCCTTCATCTCGTCTTAAAAGACTCCCTGCCATCCGGCTCAGACAAATCGACCGTTAACATATTTCATTAAAGATAGGACCCTACATCATGATCATACATTCACCTTCATACGTAAAGAATTTTGGGGGTGAAATATCGGAAGGTTACATACTCTTTGCCCTTCAGCCCGTCTATAAAGACCTTCTCCCCTTTAAGGTCGTCTAGAAAGTCTCGCTGCCCTTCAGCTAATCTATAAAGACGCCCTGAACTTCAGTTCGTATAGAAAGCCTCACTGCCCTTCAACCGCCCTGAAATTCAGTTCGTATACAAAGGCTCTTCAACTTCAGATCTTCTATAAAGACTACCTGAACTTAAGATCATTTAGAAAGACTACGTTTCCTTCAGTACCTCTATAAAGAAGCCTTAACCTCCAGTTTTTCTATAAAGGCCCCCAGAACTTCAGTTCGTTCATAAATACTCCTGAATTTCAGATCTTTTATAAAGACTGCCTGATATCTAGATTTTATAGAAAGACTCCATGAATTTCAGTTCATCGCTCTACTGCCTGAACTTCATCTATTCTCATCAGCTCGTCTAAAAGGACCTACCCTTCAGCTTGTCTATAAAACCCCTCTTCCCTTGAGGCCGTCTAGAAAGTCTCACTGCCCTTCAGCTAATTTATAAAGACGCCCTAAACTTCAGTTCGTATACAAAGGCTCTTGAACTTCATATCTTCTATAAATACTACCTGAACTTTAGAAAGTCCCCCTAAACTTCAGCTCTTAGCCTTACTGCCTGAACTTAATCCTTCCCTTCAGCTGGTGTATAAGGACTTGTCCTTCAGCTTGTCTATAATGACCCTCTCCCCTTTGAGGCCGTCAAGAAAGTCTCCCTGCCCTTCAGCTAGTCTATAAAGACGCCTTGCCATTCGTCTCGTCTATGAAGATTCCCTGTGATACAGCTCGTCTATAATGACGCCTTACCCTACAGCTTTTCTATAAAGACTCCCTGAACTTCAGTTCGTTCATAAATACTCCTGAACTTCAGATATTCTATAAAGACTCCCTGAACTTTAGTTCTTCGTTCTACTTCCTGAACTTCATCCTTTTCCATCAACTCGTTTATAAGGACTTGCCCTTCAGCTTGTCTATAAAGACCCACTTCCCTTGAAGCCGTCAAGAAAGTCTCCCTGCTCTTCAGCTAGTCTATAAAGACTCCCTGCCATTCGACATGTCTATAAAACTCCTTGCCATTCGTCTTGTCTACAAAAGACTCCCTGTGATACAGTTCGTCTATAATGACGCCTTACCCTTCAGCTTTTCTACAAAGGACTCCCCGAACTTCAGTTCGTATATAAAGACTCCTGGTCTTCAGATCTTCTCTAAATCCTCCCTGAACTTTTAGAAAGACTTCCTGAACTTCGGTTTTTCGCTCTATCCCCTGAACTTCATCCTTGACCTTCAGCTCGTCTATAAGGACTCCCTGCCTTTCAGATCTTCTATAGATACGCTCTACCTTTTACCTTGTCTATAAAGACTTCCTGAACTTCAGACCCCCTTCCATTATATTGTCTTTAAAGAATCTGGTCTCCCTTTGAGAAGAATCACATGTCGGTATAATATATTTGAATTACTTTATTTTTTTAATTACAACTACTTAGGATGAGATCTGAGGTGCAATTAAAATCTATTACTAAAATAAAATTTTTTGGTTTTGGTTTTTTTTTTGGTTTTGGTCTTTGGTTTACATTTTAGGGGTTTTGAATCAATACAAATATTCTTAATATTAAAAACACAAGTAAAATAGTGTCATGGTCGGTGGAACCTCCGACCATATCTTAAATTATGCTAGCACTGGAATTTCTCTATCCTACAATCGGAAATTGTAATCAATGTTTCTATCGGTAATTAAGTTAATAATTCGAAAACGAATGGTTCGAATAGTATTACAAACAAGGCAACGGTGCAGGTTAAAAAAAAAATAATAATAGTCTATGTTGTTTTGAAGCTTTACAATATACAGCTTTATAGATTTTGAATTATACTCTAGGCACATTGAATACTTGGGACTTTAATAAATAACTAAAATAATTTCTAATTTTTTTCGAATAATTTCTTTTTGTTGTTTTTTTTTTGGTTATTTTGACTAGGAAGTTCACGACATTCTAATAACTAATTGTGTTCCGCTGCAGCAGCGGCAGCAGATAGTAGCCGCCGTGTTGTTGGTATAACGACAGTGATAAGGGGTTGTTGATATGTCAGCTGTTGTCCTGGGTGTTGTTGTTGCTGCGTTTGATGCTGTTGTTGCTGCTGCTGCAGCGTTTCTCTCAAATATTTGGGTCAAGCAACAATATCGGTGGTGGGATTATAGGTGAAATAATTTAAATTGAATTCATCGTTAAATAAAATCACATCGGTATCTTCCGCACTTAACGAAGAATTCGGATCGCCATGCGGGTGATGAGAATTATGGTGATGATGATGAAGTTGTTGGTGGTGAGTGTGGTTATGATGATGCTGATTATTATTGTGGGCCTGACTGTGTACCAATGGATTTGGATGTGCTGACATTTGAATGCCCAGCTCCATTGGATCGATTTCGGTAACATAATACGGTGTCGTTGTTGTTGCTGTCGAATGACTGGAATTGTGATTAAGGCTTGTGGGCATTGTTGTATTCACTTGATGTAGACCACTTTCATTGACGGCAACATCTTTATGTATTGGATTGAGATAATCTGCGAGGGAGAGAAAAATAAATTAAATTCGAATTAGTTTAAGGAAAAGAAATAAAGAAATAAATCTCTTAAGAGGTCTGTATTCTGACCCTAGAATACTATAGGGGAGATATAAGACAATTCAATGTTCATGTATATGAGAGTTTGAAATTCAAAACGTATACTTTGAATACAAAGCATTGGCATTTGAAATTCAAAACAAATATTTTGAATATCAAATATTGGCGTTTCAAATTCAAAACGAATACCAAACATTGGTATTTTAAATTCAAAACGAATACTTTGAATACCAAAGATTGACATTTGAAATTCAAAACGAATACTTCGAAACCAAAATGTGATATTTGAAATTCATAACGAATACTTTGAATATCAAGCATTGGCATTTGAAATTCAAAACGAATACTTTGAAAATCAAACATTGGCATTTGAAATTCAAAACGAATATTTTGAATACAAAACATTTTATTTGATCCCAAGCACTTACACTTGAAATCCAAAACGAATACTTCGAATACAATAATACATTGGTATTTAAAATTCAAAACGATGACTTCAAATACAAAAAAGCTGTATTTGAAATTCAAGGCTAATACTTTGAATATCAATCATTGGTATTTGAAAATCAAAACGAATACTTTGAATACATTGGCATTTGAAATTCAAAACGAATATTTTTAATACCAAAAAGTAGCATTTGAAATTCAAAACGAATACTTTGAATATCAATACATCCAATACCAAGCTTTTGCATTTAAAATTCAAAAAGTGGTGGCATTGACGACCCTTGTCTATAAGGACTCAGTTATTCAGCTCTTCTATAAAGACTCGTTGCACTTCCGCTCGTCTATACAGACTACCCGCCCCTCAGCTAGTATGAAAAGATTCGCTGACTTTAGCTTGTCGATGAAGGCTCCCTACCAGCTCGTCTTTAAAAACTACAGGTCCTTCAGTTCGACTACATAGACTGCCGCCTACCCTTCAGCTAGTCTATAAAGACTCCCTGCACTTCAGCTTGTCTATAATAATGTCCTGCCCTTCAGTTTATCTATAAAGACGACTCGTTTATAAGAACACCCTGTCCTTCAGATCATCAACGAAGACTCCCTGCTCTTCGGCTGTTTAAAGACTATCTGACCTCGTAGCTGGTCTATAAAGACTACTTGCTCTTTAGTAAATCTATACGGACTCGCTGCCCTTCAGATCTTATAGAAAGACTCCCTACGACCCCCTACTCTCCACCTAGTCTATAAAAACTTCCCGACTTTCAGCTCCTTCAGCTATCCTATAAAGACGACCTACCCTTTGACCCTCCTTTAAAGACTTCCTGAACTTCAGCTCTTCTATAAAAACTCCCAGAACTCCAACTCTTCTATCAATACTCCCTTATCTTCAGATCTACGCCTTTAATTTCCGATCGTTTATATATGTGCTCTGCTCTCCAGCTAGTCTATAAGACTTCCCGACCTTCAGCTCGTCTATAAAAACTCTTTCTCCTTCAGCTATCCCATAAAGACGACCTATCCTTTGACTCTCCTGTAGAGACTCCCTGAACTTCAGCTCTTCTATATAAACTCCCAGAACTCCAGCTCTTCTATCAAGAATCCCTTAACTTCAGATCTACGCTTTTAATTTCGGATCGTTTATATAAATGCTGTGCTCTCCACAGCACCTTCAGCTCATGTCTTACGAACTCCCTACCCTTTAGCTCGTCTATAAGGACTATATGCTCTTCAGTTCGTATATAGAGACTCCTTGCCCTTTATAAAGACTCTCTGTCCTTCAGCTCGTCTATAAGGAATCCCTCTCCTTCAGTTAGTCTATAAAGACTAACTTCAGGACATCTTGAAAGACTCTATAAAGACTCCCTGGCCTTCAGCTTGTCTATAAGGACTCCCTACCATTCACCTTGTCTATAAAGACTCTCTGTGTCCTTCAGCTCTTCTGTAAGGATTCCCTGACCTTCAGCTCCTTTATAAAGAGACCCTGCCCCGTAGCATGTCTATTAATACTTCCTGCCATTCAACTCGTCTATGAAGACGGTATGCCCTTTAGCTTGTCTATAAAGAATCCCTGTGCAGGGAGTTTTTGTAGACGAGCTGAAGTCTATAAAGACTCCCTGCTCTTCATATTGTCTATAAAGACTCCTTGCCTTTCAGGTCGTCTATAAAGACAACCTGCTCTTTAGCTCGTCCATAAAGGCTCCCTGTTCTTCAGCTCGTCTATAAAGACTCCCTTGGCCTTAGCTAGTCTATAAGGACTCCCTGCCCTGCAGCTCGTATATAAAACCTCCCTGCCCTGCAGCTCGTATATAAAGACTCCCTGTCCATGGGCTCTTCTATTAAGACTTCCTGCACTTCAGCTCATCTATCAAGACTCCCCAACCATCAATTCGTTTATCTATATTCCCTAACCCCCTTATACTCCCTACGCCTTAAGCTTGTCTATCCATCCTGCCCTTCAACTCGCATATCAAGACTCGCTGCCCTTTAGGTCGTCGATAAAAATTTCCTGCCGTCTATTCGAAACTTACCATTTTCCAATAGAACATCCTGATAGGTGCTTATTAACGATTGATGATGATTAACCGATTGTACCTCCACCTCACGATGGATACCATTTAGGATTTGGCCAGCTGTTTTTCGTAATTCTTCCTCGGACAGAAGTTCATTATAGGGCAGATCGTGTAACGCTTGAGAATGAGAAGGGTGATGATGATGTTGTTGCGGCTGGCCCGTGCTGGCATGCAATATCGTTCGCTGCTGATGATGATGGGCATGTTGATGATGTGCTATATCTTTGCCGGAGGTTGTGTGTCCCTGCTGTTGTAACATTTCCTGTTGTATGGCGGCTGCTGCCACAGCTGCCTCATCATATAACGAGGGATCCTGTTGCGAACTATTGTGTTTGGGATTTTTGCATTGGGATTGATGCCTTGTACTGCTGTTACCAGATGATTGTTGTTGTTGTTGCAGCTGCTGTTGGGCAAGTCTTTCGCGGTTCATTGATTCCATTTTGAAAAATAAATCCAATCGTTGTTTTTTCTATAAGGAAAAAGGAAATTTTTGAGGTTAGAAAATTTCTAAAGGTATTGCATTTTAAAAATTGTACTTACATGCTCCCAGGCCAGTACATTCTCAGCGGAATCTCCACTTGATATTGTCCATAGGTGGCCAGCTCCTTGTGGAGCTTTGTGTCCTTTACGAAAATGTGGATTTATGGAGAGGTTATGTCGAACCGAGTTCTTCCAGCGATCATCATTGGACTTGTAGTAGGGGAAACGATCTCTGCAATTAGGGATTAAGGCATATTTGTAATTCTTTGGATCTAGTCTATATATTATTTATATAATAAAAATTATACACATAATATACATCATACAAGTATATAAATATCGTTATAAGTTGATGAAGGTATCTGTTCCATCCTCTCCCAATACAATTGGGAGACCAGTAAAACATTTCTTTCCACCCTCAACTTTACTGAGAAATTTCCCCCTTATTCCCTTTTGGGGGATGAGCCATTATGGAGGACAGTTAGTATGTCATTGCTTTTGTAAATTAACTTCTAGAAGAAAAATGGAGACCAACCTCTAAACACATACCCACACACCCATACACACACAAAACGAAAAAAAATCACATTTTTGGGCAATAAAATTGGAATAGCACGCGACCATTTAAGAAAAAACATTTTTCATGGCATTGGTGAAGGAGAACCAAAAAAAAAAAAGGGGAGGGGGAAGGAGAAATGAGCGAGTTGTTGTATTTCATTAGGCAAATATCAATTTCAAATTTAAGACCTAATTTTTCTCATTTTTCGTTCACCTCGAACCAATGACAAGAGATTTCCAACTTTTTCAGGACATTTCAAAATAAAATGTTTTTTTTTAAATGTCCTTTCCGGTTTGTATCGCTTCGGCTGTGTTGTGGTTGTTGTCGCTGTTGTATTTACAAATGGTGGTCCGTATATACTCCCCAATTTCAAATTCACCTGCATATTTAATTGACTCGATATGATTGCGTGTCATGCATATTATTTCAGTTATAGTATAACACAATTATATATTTATTATATATGGAGATATACATACGGAAAATATGTAAATGTATATGTGATTGTTCTAATTGAAGAGGAGGTGGTATGGAATATAATTACTTCATATTTGTTGCATTTATTTGGGAAGAAAAAAAAAATAAATGGAATATCGCAGAAGCCAATTCTACAGGTTTTGAATATATTTATGATATCTATAGATAATTCCAAATCGATGGACTATTTTCTGGAACATCTAATGCAAGCAATTTGATGTGTAGGGGCTATATAAAAATAGGAACGTATATTCACAGCCAGGAGGCCACATAGCCATATAGGTTAATAAAAATATGCGATTCGAAGTTATAATTTTCAAAATTTGTAATATGGTTTATAGATGAATTTTCGGCGAGTATTTTTGTTTAATTGGGAACCTACAAAATTATAAGAACTCCCTGCTGTTCAACTCGTCTCAAAAGAATCCCTGATCTTCAGCCGGCTATAAAGATTCCCTGCACTTCAGCTCACCCCTTATAACTCCTATATAGACTCCCTGACTTTAATGCGTTTATAAAGACGCCCTGAAATTCAGATTGTATATACAGTCTCCCTGCCTTTCAGCTTGTCTATAAAGACTACCTGCCCTTCAGCTAGTAAAAAAAGAATCCCTGATCTTCAGCCCGTCTATAAAGATTTCCTGCACTTCAGCTCACCTATGAAAATAACCTGCCCTTTATGTCGCCTATAAAGACTCCCTGCCTTCAATTCGTCTATAAAGACGCCCTGCCATTCAGATTGTCTGTAAAGACTGGCCGCCCTTCAGTTCGTTTATAAAGATTGCCTGTCCTTCAGCTCGTCCATAAAGACTTCCTGGCCTTCAGCTCATCTATGATGAGCTGCCTTCAGTTTGTCTATAAAGTCTCCCTGCCCTTCAGCGTGTCTATAAAGACTGCCTGCCCTTCAGCTTATCTATGATGACATCTGCCGATTATATTGCCTATAAAGACTCCATGCCTTCAGTTCGTCAATATAGACTCCCTGACCATCAGCTTGTCTATAAAGACTCCCTGCCCTTCAACTTGTCTGTAAAGGCTGCCTGCCCTTCAACTTGTCTGTAAAGGCTGCCTGTCCTTCAGTTCATCTATGATGACATCTGTCCTTCATACCGCCTATAAAGACTCCCTTTCCTTCAGCTCGTCTATAAAGGCTCCCTGCCCCTTAGCTTTTCTATAAAGACTCCCTGCCCCTCAGCTCGTCTATAAAGACTCCCTGCCTTCCGTTTGTCTATGAAGACTCCCAACCCTTCAACTCGACTGTCTACCAAATTACAGAAACTTAGGCGAAAATGCGGTTACAATCTTCAGATCGTCTATAAAGACTAACTGGCCTTCAGCTAGTCAAAAAATAATCCCTGATCTTCAGCCCGTCTACAAAGACTTCCTGCCATTTAGCTCATCTATGATGACATCTGTCCTTTATACCGCCTATAAAGACTCTATAAAGACTCCCTTTCCTTCAGCTCGTCTATAAAGGCTCCCTGCCCCTTAGCTTGTCTATAAAGACTCCCTGCCTCTCAGCTCCTCTGTAAAGACTCCCTGCCCCTCAGCTTGTCTATAAAGACTCCCTGCCTTCAGTTTGTCTATGAAGACTCCCAACCCTTCAACTCGACTGTCTACCAAATTACAGAAACTTAGGCGAAAATGCGGTTACAATCTTCAGATCGTCTATAAAGACTAACTGCCCTTCAGCTAGTCAAAAAAGAATCCTTGATCTTCAGCTCGTCTACAAAGATTTCCTGCCATTTAGCTCATCTATGAAGACTCCCTGCCCTTTATCTCGCCTATAAAGACTCCCTGCCTTCAATTGCTTTATACAAACTCTTAGCCCTTTAGTTCGTCTATAAAGACTCCCTTGCCTTCAGCTCTTCTATAAAGTCGCCCTGGGATACCTGATGCAAAGAATATATGTTGGAGCTATATAAAAAAGGAGCCTCTATTGGAGAGTTACAACCAGGGAGCTAAATAGCCATATAGGCCGATACATTCGTTACGATGTTCAATCCTTCAGAATTCATAAAATTGCTTATTTAGAAAACTATAAACGATGAATTTTTCTTTTTTGAATTGGGAACCTTGACTACGAAATTACAGAAACTTGGGCGGAACATACGATTACGATCTTTACCGAAAATAAAGTGATACTGAAAATGCAGTGATACTTTTAGATGTGTGCTATGCCAATACATTGATCTATATCGAATATTTTGTATGGAGAACCCTTTGACTTCCAAGTCAAATAAACTTGAAAGATGGATATCGTGAAAATGTACGTAGGACCATCAAAATAAATGTAATGAACCGGATTGACCCAAGCCAATATGTTCTTAAAAGAAATTTCTTACCCCCCTCTAAGAACCCGAAATGCTTAGGTTTGGAATATCTATGAAATATATTTAAGACTAAGAGAAGGTCCGATTTATAAAATATAGATTCCGATCACAATTATCCTAAGATATTTGGTATATTGGTGGATAGCCTTTTCAAGTCAAGTGTGGCCTCTGTCTCTGCTATTTACGATAAGATGAGAAGTAGGAATAAGTGTTGCCGGCCTGCGACTTAATGGCAGGTTGGTAACACTTGGGGTTTCGTTAAGAAAACTTTGCCGACCTCTTATAAAGCAATAGTCCGTTCAGATTTAGACATAGCTCCCATATATATTTTCGTCCGATGTTATGTAAATTGTGAAAAAAGTCTCTATACATCTTTCGATTTGTTTCATGAACATCGGTTCGGATGTAGATATAGCTCCTAGATATATTTTCGTCCGATTTTATGTTAATTAAGCACCAAAGCCCTCAATTTCTTTCAATTTGCACGAAATTTTGCATAGCGTACTGAATTAAATATAGAATGATGTGTGTTATGTTTCGTGAAAATCGATTCAGATTTAGATATAGCTCCTAAATATATTTTCGTCCGATTTTATGTTAATTAAGCACCAAAGCCCTAAATTTCTTTCAATTTGCACGAAATTTCGCATAGCGTACTGAATTGAGTCTAGAATGATGTATGTTAAGTTTCGTGAAAGTCGGTTCAGACTTAGATATAGCTCCGATATATATTTTCTTGCGATTTTATGCTATTGGAGCACCAAAGACCCTAAATTTCTTTCGATTTCCACGAAATTTGGCATAGCGTACTGAATTACGTTTGGAATGGTGTGTGCTAAGTTTCGAAAATCGGTTCAGATTTAGATAAAGCTCTATTATATATGTTCGTCCGATTTTATGTTAATTGAGCACCAACGTGCCCAAATTTCTTTCGAATTGCACGAAATTTGGTACAAAGTACTGAATTGAATTTAGAATGATGTGTGCAAAGTTTCGTGAAAATCTGTTCAGATTTAGATATAGCTCCCACATATATTTTCCGATTTCCGATTTAATGTAAATGGTGTACCAAAGTCCGTATATATCTTTCCATTTGCACGAAATTTTGCATAGCGTACTAATTAAATTTTAGAGAGATGTGTGTTAAGTTTCATGAAAATCGGTTCAGATTTTGATATAGCTCCCATATACATTTTCGTACGATATCATGTTAATGGAGCACCAGTCATGGTCCGTGTGACGAATTTTTAGGTTTTCGACTGTCAAAAAGGTGTAAACGTCGAAAACGTCATATACCTGTATAAAATGTAATAAACGTAGTAAACGTCATTTATATCAATATTATCAGCATACACAATTATTTTCAAGAATATATATTATTTTTACATATATCTGACTATTCCTTACTAGAACTGATAACAATTTTAAAATTTTTTCGAGAAGAAAATTTTGAAATTTTATATAGATTTGAGTAAAGCATGCATAATTTCCAAATTGATTAATGGAAATAGTTATTTTGTCGAAAACCTAATGAATTTGGGTAGGTTTCCGACGTTTCTGACGTATGTATTATACATCGGAAATGTATGTCATTTACGTCACTGTTTCTGACAGGCCATCTCTGTGGAGCACCAAAGCCTCAACATTTCTTTGGGGTGTGGGTGAGATGGGGTGGTGTTTGGTGGCAAAAATAGTGGTGAGCTGGTATTTATACCTTAGCCAACCCGATCATAATAATTATGCCTATGACTGTACACTTTACATTTTAAATGTTTCAAAGCGTATGCGAAAACTTTCTCAAACGACCATAATTTCAAATACAATATTCCGGCTACTACCGATGATGACCTCACACCAGTGTTGTGGAGAGTGTGCGCATTATACGCGATGTCCCTTCCGTTTCTTTCTTTCTTTTATATACGAACGAAAAAGTTCTGCAAAGTTTTTTTGTTTTCCTATGGTTAGTGAGGGGAAATAGGAAACGTATATACCTATATATGTATCTATATGTATTTGTAAATTATATATTATACTGCTGTCACGGCATTCACTCAAATATATATGTGTGTGTATCTGTGGCATTCACTTCTTACTGTGTGTGTATGTTTTATTTGAAATGGGGGAAAGCAAAGTTTTAATTGCCACTGGTCAAAAAAGTTTTAATGTGTCTCAGTTTTTTTTTTCATATTGTTGCTATACACACATACATACAAACGTATATCATTGGCTATTATAGCTTGTGTTTGTGTGTAAATGGTTTTTAGTAATTTATGTTTTGTAGTAAACTGCAGTGGCCAATGAAAAGTTAGGACAATGGCTATAGTTTGCGCTGGAGTATATTAAGGGGTTGGTTGGAATAGCCTATTGTTCAAGGGAAATAAGTTTTTGTTTAGGTTAGGAGGATGGGGAATTATTTGCTTGTAGATTCATAATTTATAAGAAGGAGCCCTTATGGAAGGCTTACATGAGCTTTCGAGGTATATATGAATATAATGTATAGGCCTTAAAGGAAATATTTTAGTAGAACTTAAGCATTTTTGTAGGCTTTTTATCTCATTTATTTATTTATTCCATTATTTATTGACCGTTTGCCATAAAATGTGTCCTGAAGTTCTGCTTATAGCCTGATTATAATTTTTTCTAGTTTTTCCAAGTCAAGCGAGAATTACAACACGCTATACACTCTACCATGAGTTGGGCCTTGAAAATATTTAACAACGATAGGGTTCATATTTGATATGCTATGTCAAGAACCTACATAGAATATGTTCTATCAAAAATTTCGTAGTATCAAAGGATAAATTCTCTGAAAAAAACGTAAACATGCTCTATTAAAGCCCCTTCTATTGGATGAAGCCTGAAATAACGAAAGTTTGCCGGTACCGTTATACAGGGCGTATATCGAAACGTAAACCCAATATTCCTTGGTCGAGACTCAAAATTCTGCCAACTGTGCAGATTTACTGTGGATTGAAAACCAATAAGGAAAGTTCATAGTCGGACGGGTCCGACAATATGATACCCTTATAGATACAATAACCTATGGCATGAATTACTTAAAATTGGACTAAAATATGTATGGGAGCTATATTCGTGCAAATCGAAAGACATATAGTGACTTCGGTGGACCATTTACATTAAATCGGACGAAAATATATATATGGGAGCTATATCTAAATCTGAACCGATTTTCACGAAACTTAACACACATCATTCTAGACTAAATTCACTACGCTATACCAAATTTCGTGCAAATCGAAAGATATATAGGGGCCCGGTGCTCCATTAACATAAAATCGGACGAAAATATATATGGGAGCTATATCCAAATTTGAACCGATTTTCACGAATCGTAGCACACATCATTCTAGACCTAATCGAGTACACTATGCCAAATTTCGTGCAAATCGAAAGATATATAGTGACTTCGGTGGACCATTTACATTAAATCGGACGAAAATATATATATATGGGAGCTATATCTAAATCTGGACCGATTTTTACGAAACTTAACACACATCTTTCTACACAAAATTCACTACGCTGTACCAAATTTCGTGCAAATCGAAAAATATGTAGGGACTTCGGTGGACCAATTACATTAAATCGGACGAAAATATATATGGAAGCTATATCTAAATCTGGACCGATTTTTACGAAACTTAACACACATCTTTCTACACAAAATTCACTACGCTGTACCAAATTTCGTGCAAATCGAAAAATATGTAGGGACTTCGGTGGACCATTTACATTAAATCGGACGAAAATATATATGGAAGCTATATCTAAATCTGGACCGATTTTTAAGAAACTTAACACACATCATTCGAGACTTAATTCAGTACGTTATGCCAAATTTCGTGTAAATCGAAAGATATGTAGGGACTTCGGTGGAAATATATATATGGGAGCTATATCTAAATCTGGACCGATTTTTACGAAACTTAACACACATCATTCTAGGATCAATTCATTACGCTATACCAAATTTCCTGCAAATCCAAAGATATATATAGTGACTTCGGTGGACCATTTACATTAAATCAGACGAAAGTATATGTGGGAGCTATATCTAAATTTTGGCCGATATTTCCCAATTTCAAAAGGGTTATGCCTGGGTCAAAAAATGAGCTTTGCATAATTTCATCCAATTCGAATAATAAGTGCGACCTGTACTTTGTTTACAATTCAACATGGAAATACAGACAGACGGGCACTTGCATAAATCGACTTAGAAAGTGATTCTATGCATATTCTCAAAAGGAACCGTGTGTCTATCTCGTTTCCTTTTGCCTGTTATAAACATATTCACAAAGGCATAATACCCTGTACCGTAGTGTTGTGAAGGATATAAAAAGGACCTTTATATGAGGCTTTTAAAAATCTCAGTCCCACAAACTCGAAATGTCAAGTACAGGCACTTCTGTCGGGAAAAAGTAGTCAAAGACATCGAAATACTAAAATTAGTGTGATGGATCATCATGTTGAATTACTGAAAACGGTACGGGTCCTTTGTATGGGGCCTATGTCCCAAAAGAAATCGACAATTTGTTTTCATCCCCAAGAACCCGGAATGCCAAATAATAGCCACTTTATGTTTGAAAATGAGGATCAAGTCTTTGAAATACCAAATATGGGGAAAACATGGACCTATATCGAACACTTTCTCAACGAACTATGTGTGTGAAATTTCAGCCACATCGATGGGGGAAATGTGGCAGAAACCGTCATAATACCAAACATGGGGGAAACATGGAACTATACCGAGCCAAGAACGTGAAATGCCAACCACTTCGGAAAAAACACGGCTAAAGCCTTCAAAATGTCAAAAAAGGGGAGGAACTTATATATGGAGGTTATGCCAATATATGGACCTACCAAAAATAGGGCGGAAGTTTTGTGTGAAGGATACGACAAAACATTTATCTACATCGAATATGTTATGTGATGTGGGTTTTGCACCCTCCAAGAACCTGGAATGACAACCACTTCTGAAGAAAAACACGACTAAAACCTTCAAAATTTCAAAAATGGTGTCCCTCCCCATGAAGGCTATGTCAATATATTAGAAATATTCTGCAAATATTTTTATGCTAAATTACAGGAGAACACGGAATGCTAAATTACAGGCACATCGATTGAAAAATGTAGTTATGAGTGGAACCTTTATCTGGGGGCTATATCAAAAGATGGACTATAGCGAAATGTCAATAATATAGTCCTATATCTATTCTCTGCAAATACCAAATGAAAGGAAATACGTACGGAACAGCTTACACCCCCTCCCCCACCTTAATAATTAATATTCTGTAATATTTCATTTTAGTCCTCATAAATAATAGCACATATGTCCAAATATGATTTCATCTTTCCCCCTTGGAAAGCAGGTGCACCTAAACGAAAATGTCCAAATATTAAAAAAATCAATATTAAATATTGCTTTGAGGCAGGGCAAATCCACCACCAATCAGCCATCACCCACACAAATATATTGGATGTATGTAAATGAGCCCAAAAACGAAATATGACATGTTTTCTATTTGTCTGTCTATTCGATTGTAAAAGAAAAGTCTATTTCGTCCATTTGCAGGAGTTGCAGGTTGTCATTTCAAAATCGATTTGTTGTTTATTACCACCATTGGGTTTTAGCGTGAGGGGAAAATGGCTATGGTATATTATGATAGCAATAAATTTAACATACATATTTACATGCAGGTTGAATATTAGGGTGGAATGTAATTAAGAATATATAAAAGGACATTACGTTCAGTTGCGTCGAAGTTTTAAGATGATGGATTTTTAAAGGTCATATAATCTATAGGGCTAATTTTTGGGTACTATGTGAAAACATTGAACAATTTCCTCTAATGGACCTTTTGTCTCCTGAAGATCCCGAAATGCCTAATTAGAGCCAATTCGGCTTATATCTTCTAAATACCGAAAATGTGGCCTATATAAAACAAGGAAAATGGGTCAATCTCAAATCTCGCGTTAGATCTAGTTTATTCACTTAGTTTCATAGTTCCTATCAGTTTGATCGTTCATTAGTCTAGATGAACAACTTTGATCAAATTTTTCACTTACATCGAAACAAAATACCCTTACCTAGTTCTGATCGTTTCTTTTACAAAATAGTTCCTTTGATCTAGTTCGCTCCGGTACGACTCAAGTGCATACCTGGTATTTCAAATTACAACCACTTCAATTTATGAAATATCTCAATTGGGGTGAGATTTTGATATGACTTAAAGATTTAAAACTCCGAAATAGAGGGCTATATAAAAAATAGACCTAATTGTTAGTCGCTACTCCTGGTTAAAATAAGACAACCTATACCCTGACGTTTGACATTTTTGCTCGCTCTACAAAAGGAACTAGTTCATACACTTAGTTCCATAGTTCATTTCAATTCAATCATTCATTGGTCTAGATGAACAATTCTGATCACAGTCTTCATTTAGACTAAAACAAAAAATCGTTCCTTTTGCAGAATAGTTCATTTGAACTAGTTCGTTCCAGATTCTTAGTCTTAGGAGTGCTGTGTCCAAAATTTTAAAGTGAACTTTGAATTTAGACTTAACGGACGAGGAGAATACTGAAAAAAACCCCATGGCTCAAAACAGGGGCTTATGTTTTTTTTGAAAATATAGCCTCAGTTAATTGAGGTTACTAATTCCTTCTATTGAAAAAATGTTCTGAAAATATATAAACAAAAGATGCGCGCCTAGTATTGATCGATCCTTTTGCGGAATAGTTCTTTTGAACGAGATTCACCATGCCAAAAAATTTAACTATATCTCCGATTACCTTCAAAATACCGTATCATAATATGATATATATGGAGGTTATACCAAACCACTTAGGAGTCTTGCGCTCCTAGTGCCGGTCGTGCCTTTTGCTGAATAGTTCTTTTGAACTAATTTGATTCTAAGTAGGATGTCCAAAAATTAAACTGAACTTTTTGCTATTGAAAAAGTTGCCTCAGTGATTTGAGGTCTCTAATTTCTTCTATTGAACAAAAATTTTCTGAAATTATATCAACAAAACATGCACGCCTAGAACCGATCGTTCCTTTTGCGGAATAGTTTTTTTTTGAACTAATCCGTCCGTTAACGTAAATTCTTAACCAGTGAGCGGAGCAGTATAGTCGGACGGGGCCGACCTATACCCTACACAACTACCACGGAACTCTAACTTTCTGCGGATATTTATTCCGAGCGTGGGCAATACTTAGTAATAATTCAACCCTCTTGTCAGATTAGAGGTCAACAGTACCTCTTCCTTACACTGACATATTTTACGAATATTACTAATATTCAGTACAGCCCTTCTAATTACTTGGCCAGATTCCCTTCACCGTGGGTTGTGTTGTGATGTTCGGCTTTCAATTGTGGCCTATAGATCGACTCGAAAAAAAAAAAAAAAAAAAAAAAAAAAGTTTTCGGTCCACTTCATCCCAAAATTATTATCTGATCATCACTTAAATTTATAGGCGTTGCCCTTGACCATAACTGGAACCTAATGGAACATTTCAAAGATATCAGCGCTTTATTTCTGTCCTTTATTGTGGCAATGGTTTACTAAATAATATCTGAATGCGTAAGCACTTGTAAATATTTAAGTGTAACTCCCACATTTGAGTACATACGAAAATATAATTGTTATCAATTTAAAGGATATGCTATCAACTTCTTGGGTCTATGTCCTTCAGGAGTTAATATATACGCCATAGAATACAAATTTTGTAACTAAATATTAACCGATAACTGTGGCCTGTATCGTGTTTACAAATTATAATGGACAGACGGACGAACGGACGGACACACATGTCTAGATCGACTCAGCTGGTCGAGATATGACGATCGGGGCAGCACAAAGCTGTAATACCCTGACAACATAGTTGTGTAGGGTATAATTATTAATTCTGAGTAATTTTTTTCTATAAATTGGATACCACAGTTTTTATCAGCATTTTCATCGTCGTTTTCGAAGCTACGACCTCAGAGTGCTTCAACTTTTCCTCAGAGAACTAAGGCCCCAGATATTTGTTCTATTGGGAAAAAATCATTCCACTTAGTGAAGTCACAGATATGTTTCTATTGAAAAGAATTCTCAAAGCATCTTGAGGTAAGTTTTGGGTATTTTTCCTATGGAAAAAAAATGCTTGTCTATAGATGAGGTCTCTGAGCTGCTACTGGAACAATGTTTTGCTATAGGAAAAATTTCACCGAGACCTCAGTTCCACGGAGACCATTTTCTACAAACAAACATTCTAGGAATTTTTATAGTGCGAAGACCTTATATATGGTTTCCAAAATGCAAGAGAGCTCGTATAATGTGGGCAGAACAACTGGGAAGAAACAAACAAATACTATAGGGAACACAATGGAATGGAACATTAGGAAACTATGATTATGCTATTAAATTGGTATTGAAAATAGAGTGTGTGTGAAGTGAACATAAATAATATAAAACGGAACATTATAATACAAGTCAATGGAACGAACGGGAAATGGAACAATATGGACAAACATAATTTCGAATAATTAGTATACGATATTTCCCTAGGAATTGTGAGACATCTATACGCTCGAATAATTATGATTATAATTATAATAATTAATTACGGAACAACATGGAATTAAACAGAAAAATATTGGAACGAAATGGAAAGAAACAAAAAAAATGCCTGGAATGAATGAAAATGTTATTAGCATTATGGAAAATTTATTTTATTTAAAATCTCCCTTACCATACGCCGGCCAATTTCATTCTACGAATTCTTCTAACCACATAGGACATTTCTTAATAATTAAAACAATTCAGAACAATGGAAATTATATAAAAGATTTGAATAGAAACGAAATGGAATGTAATAAAATTGAGGTGGAACGAAATGGAATGAAACAACATTTCGATGTAACGAAATGGAATACAGCTAAATTGCAATGGAACGAAATGGAATGAAACAAAATTTGATTAACATTTTTGAAAATTTATTTTCGATTCAAAATTTTAAGTTTTCTATGTAGTCAGAATATAAAAAAATGTTTCCCTAAATGTTCGAACAATCCTCGAACACGTTGTGTGGGCAAAAGGAAGAAGGTTATAAAAAATATTAGACAATTTCCTACAAAATGTCCATTAGCCGAATGTTTAACACAACTAAACCAAAAAACACAAAAAACCCCGAATGAAATCATGCAAAGTTTTGATTGATGTTTCACAGGGTAATCGAGTTTTTTTTTTTTGTTGCTTTCCATTCGGAATGGCCATGTAAAAGGATAATAGCAATAGCCTCCATCAAGAGAAGGCCTAATGGTTTTTGTTGGTTTGGACAAACTGTAAAAGAAAGAGATTCAATGGTTGGCTGGCTGGCTGGCTGGTTGACTGGTGTTCTCTGTGTGGGAAAATACCAATGAAGCAGAACAGAAAGTAATCAACTAGACCGCCAGACCAGCCAGCCCGACGAACTAGTCATCCTTTTGATGATGGATTTTTCGTGCCAATCGGTAACCTGGTACCACCGAACGTCCAAACGTTCGCCTCTAAATGGTTGACTGGCTATAGTTGTAGTTGTACAACAACAACAACGCAAAAAAAAAGAAAACGTTATACCAAAAAGGAGTTGTATCTCTCTCTATCCCAACCATTCTTCTGTGCTCGGGGGTTCCAGTAGTCGAACAGCTACTTTTTCAAAACATTCTGTGAAGTCCTCAACTAAAGAGAAAAGAACGAGTTCATAAATTACAATTCTTTATTATTATTATTTTTATTCATATTTTTACGTTGTTGTTGTTGTTGTCGTCGTCATCATTTCAAATGGATTTTTTGTGAATATCATTATTTCAGGTTTAGTTTTTGGTTTGGTTTGCAGGCCTACAATTTCGAATATAAAATGTCAAGTGAGGGAGAGGAACGTGGAGAAAACTTTGTAGTAGTTTGAGGGATTTTTTTATTCGTCCAGAAGAAAGTTTTTTTTTTTTAATGATTGCCTGCTAAAGTCAATTAGGAGAATGTTAATGACAAGGCATGAGTTCATGGATTTTTTCATGTCTTGTTAAAATATTTCCTCACTGGAACGAAGGTTTTTGAAATTTTTTTCTTTGGAGAAAAAATGCCTCAGTAGAACAGAGATTTCTAAGAGTCATCTGTTCCATTGAGTCAAAAATGGCCACAGTGGAACTGAGGACAATATTTTTTCTATAAAACTCAGAACAGAGGTCAGCGATTTTTTAGTTTTTTTGAAAAAAGACCTCAATTTTTTTATAGAAAAAATATCCTAATGAACTGAGGTATAATTTTTTATAGAAAAAAAACTTTAGTGAACTGAGATTTGTTTATAAGGATTTTTTGAGATATAATTTTTTTCTATAGAAAAAATACCTTGGAACTGAGGACTGTGCGATTTGTTTCTATAGAAAAACATAGACTCATTTCACTGAGGTTTGTGAAAAAATAGCTCAAAAAATCGTTTAGTGAATGATTTTTTGAAGTCTAATTTTTTCTATAGAAAAAAAAATGAACTGAGGTATGACCTTTATAAAATACCTCAACCTGAGGTCTTCGATGTTTTAATAGAAAAAAATCTTGGAACTGAGGTCTGTTCCATTTTTTTTCTATAAAAAATACCCCAGTGAGGCCTTTGTGATTTTTTTTATAGAAAAACCAACCTCAGTAAACAGAGGTTTCTGCGATTTTTTTTCTATAAAAAATCACACAAAATGGCCTGAAAATAGCTCAGGAATAAAGGTCTGTGCGAATTTTTTTTACAGAAAAAATAATTTTGTTTCCCATAGAAAAAATGTCTCAGTGAACTGAGATCCTTGGTATTTTTCATATAAAAATTCCTTAGTGAACTCAGTGAATTGAGCTCTGTGAGTTTTTTTTCTACAGAAAAAAGGTCTCAGAACTGACATCTTCGATTTTTTTTAAAGAAAAAATACATCAGTGAACTAAGGTCTCTGCGATTGTTTTCTATACACAGTGAACTAAGGTTTCTGCGATTGTTTTCTATAGAAAAAATGCCTCAGTAAACTGAGGTCTGATTTTTTTCTATAGAAAAAATGCCTCAGTAAACTGAGGTCTGATTTTTTTCCATAGAAAAAGTCCTCAGAACTGTGGTCTGATTTTTTTCATTAGAAAAAGTCCTCAGAACTGTGGTCTGATTTTTATACCCTTCACCACAGTGTGGTACAGGGTATTATGTCTTTGTGCATATGTTTGTAACAGGCAAAAATAATCGAGATAGAATATGCATAGAATCACTTTCTGAGTCGATTTATGCATGTCCATCCGTCCATCCATCCATGTATTTTTGTGAACAAAGTACAGGTCGCATTTATGATCCGATTTGAATGAAATTTGGCAAAGGTCACTTAATTGGCCCAAGGACGAACCCTATTGAAATTGGAGAAAATCGGTCCACGTTTAGGCATAGCTCCCATATAAGGGCACCCCCAAATTTTCGGTATTTTGAGGTTCTTGAGCGCGTCTTTAAACTGAATTCCCTGAAATTTGGTACTTTGAGTTCATATTGGGAAGCAAATCTCCCTACCAAAAATTATAAATAAAAGTCAATTTTTTCGGATAGGCCCTATATAAGGGTACCCCCAATTTTCGGTGTTTTGGGGGATTTTGATTGCATTTTTCGACCGAATTCGTTGAAATTTGGTACTGTGAGTTCTTATTGGGTAGCAAATCTCCCTACCAAAAATTATAAATAAAGGTAATTTTTTCGGATAGCCCCCATATAAAGGTACCCCCAATTTTCGGTATTTTCGGGTTCTTGGGCTCGTTTTATAACTGAATTCTCTGAAATTTTGTACATTGGGTTCTTATTGGGCACCAAATTACTCCACTAAAAAATTATAAATATAGGTCCAGTTTTTCTGGTAGTCCCAAAATTTTTGGTATTTTGAGATTCTGATCGTATTTTTCGACCGAATTGACTGTAATTTAGTACATCGAGTTCTTATTAGGTAGCAAATCTCTCCACTATAAATTATAAATATAGGTCAATTTTTTCGGGTAGCCCCCATATAAGGGTACCCCCAATTTTCGGTATTTTGGATATCTAGAACCAAATTCCTTTTATACCCTTCACCACACTGTGGTACAGGGTATTATGTCTTTGTACATATGTTTGTAACAGGCAAAAGGAAACGAGATAGACAAATGGTTCCTTTTGAGAATATTCATAGAATCACTTTTTAAGTCGATTAATGCATGTCCGTCTGTTTCCGTCTGTCCAAGTATTTTTGTTAACAAAGTACAGGTCGTATTTGGGATCCGATTTGGATAAAATTTGGCACAGTTCACTTATTTGGCCCATGGACGAACCCTATTGAAATTGGGAAAAATCGGTTCAGATTTAAATATAGCTCCCATATATATTTTCGTCCGATTTTATGTAAATGGTACACCAAAGTCCCTTTAAAATCTTCGATTTGCACGAAATTTGGCATAGGATTTTGAATTAAGCCTAGAACGACGTGTGTTAAATTTCGTGAAAATCGGTTCAGATTTAGATATAACTCCCATATATATTTTCGTCCGATTTTAGGTAAATAGTGGACCAAAGTCCCTATATATCCTTCGATTTCGTGAAAATCGGTTTATATTTAGATAGAGCTCCCATATATATTTTCGTCCGATTTTATGTAAATGGTGCACCGAAGTCCCTATATATCCTTCTATTTGCAAGAAATTTGGATTTATAAGAAAATGAAGAACTCAAAATGAGGCCGAACCTGTGACAAGTTTCGATGAAATCGGTTTAGATTTCGATATTTTGTTTTTAATTTATTTACATAATTTTGTCCCATTGTAAGAAGCAACTCTATATCTGACCAAAATTTAGTATAGGTTGCAGAATGACATGTTTAATTTTAATGGTCCTTCAAAATCTATTGAATATACCCAAAGTGGTGAAGGGTATCTTATAGTCGGCCCCGTCCGACTTTACTACTTTCCTTACTGTTTTTTTTTATAGAAAAAAGGACTTCAGAAATGCGGTCAGATTTGTTTCTATCGAAAAAATAAAACCTCAGAACAGAGCCCTGATTTTTTTCAATGGTCAACTGAGGTCTATGCGATTTTATCTATAGAAAAAAATTCCTCAGTGGACTGAAAAAAATGCGCAGAAAAAAATATCTCAGTGAACTGACCTGTTAGAGAAGAAGGGGAATTTTTTTATTTAGAAAAACAATACCTCAGCGAACTAAGTTCTGTGCGATTTTCTTCTATAGAAAAAATACCTCAGTGAACTGAGGTTAGTAAGTAGAGGTCCGATTTTTTTCTATAGAAAAAACCGCAGTGAACTGAGGTCTGTGGGATTTTTTTCTATAGAAAAAAATGCCTCAATAAATTCAGGTATGTGATTTTTTTTCTACAGAAAAAAAGATCTCAGAATTGAGATCTTCTACTTTTTCTATAAAAATACTTCAGTGAACTAAAGTTTGATTTTTTTGTAGAAAAAGACCTCAGAACTTAGGTCTAATTTATTTCTATAGAAAAAATACCTCGGACCTGATGTATGTGAATTTATTTTTTTTGAAACTAAGGTCCGATATGTATACCCTACACAACTATGTAATCAGGGTATTATAGCTTTGTGCAGCCCCAAGAGTTTGTAACGTCCGCGAAATATTGGTCCTAGACCCACCTTTTAGTCATATCTCGACTAGCAGAGTCGATTTCGTTCCGTCCGTCTGTCCATTATAATTTGTAAAAACGATACAGGCCACAGTTATGGACCAATATTCATGAAATTTTGCATGTGGGATGGGTTCTGCCCAATGGAGACCCCTATTGTTTTTGGTAAAGATCGGTTCATATTTACGGGATGAAATGGATTTCAGGGGCTGCAATTATGGCCCAAACATCGGGAATTTTTACATTGAGAAGGAGATAGGACCAAAGAATAAGCATGCCTGTTTTGATAAAAATCGGTCAATATTTAGTTGATCAAATGAACCCTGATTTTTGTGTGAAAAATTACAAAATTTGTGTTTTATGCCGGATATATTTTCTTCTGAAGAACGTATACCCTAGAAGTTGACAGTATATCCAAGAAGAGTGGTTGGCCTTTAAATTGATACAAATTACTCGGATGTGGGAGCTACACTTAAATATTTTCAGGTGCTTACGTATTCAGATATTATTTAGTAACCCATTACAACACTGGAGGGCGGAAGTATAGCGCTGATCGCTTTGAAATGTTCCAGTTATGGTCAAGGACAATGCTTATAATTGTCGGTGATGATCAGATAATAATTTTTGGGACGAAGTGGACCGAAAACTTGATTTTTTGTATTTTTTGTGTCGATTTATAGCCACAATTTTAAGCCGAACATCACAACACAACCCACGGTAAAGGGAATATAGGCAAGTAATAAGAAGGTCTGTACGGAATATTAGTAATATTCGGAAAAAATGTCAGTGTAAGGAAGAGGTGACCTCTTGACCTCTAATCGGGCAAGAGGGTGCAACTATCACGATATATTGCCCAGGATTGCAATAAAAATCCGCAGAAAGTTAGAGTTCCGAGGTAGTTGAGTAGGGTATCGTATGGTCGGTCCCGTCCAACTTTACTGCTCCACTCACTGGTCTCAGATAAGTGAGGTCTGATATATTTCTATAGAATTGAAGTCCGATAAAATTTTCGATAGAAAGAAATACCGCAGTGAACTGAGGCCTCATATTTTGTTCTATAGAAAAAAACAACCTCAGAACTGGAATCTGATTTTTTCATATAAAAAACAACCTCAGAACTGGAATCTGATTTATTTCATATAAACAAACTACCTTCGAAGTGAAGTTTTCCTCAGAACTGTATTATGTTTGCATGTTTACACACATTCCATCGAATACAATTTCGTCATGCTTCCCGCCCCTAGTTCGCTAGTAGGTCGTTACAATGCTCCTAACTATTAACTATTCGTATAATGATGACAATAAAAGTAATTAATATAATTTTTTGCTTATAACGTTAAAAAAACGTTTAACTGGTATTTGGGTAGGGATGGAGGAAGGGGCAACAACTAAACGTTGAAATTGTAGTAAGAATTCAAATTTCACTTTAATTCCAATAAGGGTTGTATTTTGTGTCATAAGACCACCGTTGAATTGCAATGTGTCAGTGCATCCGGACAGGTAGATGGAAACTTTTGGTCATCATTTTCTTTATTTTCCCAATTGAAGGATATGCACCGGCGCCACGTGATGTTTAATTACAGTTCCGCTTTTCAAAGTCATATGCCATCGCTGGACATACGTTTTCCCCCAACACACACACACAAGCACCCACCCATCAAACATCAGGTGTTGCTGTCATATGTTCCCCGATATTGGTTTAATGATAAGGACCTCTACACAGCAACCATTTGTTCGTGAATTAGAAATTGAACGGATATTGGCATGTAAATTCACATTTATTTTATTGACCATAGCTTGTCCTTTCCGGTTAGATAGCCCCTTGATATGGGGTGTCATACATGCATGACTGACTGTGAAAACTATCCTGCAATTTATGATCGTTTATCGCTTCGAAATGTCCTTAAATTGTAGGGGTGGTTCCCGGGTAGGAATGTAACCTTTAACACATTGTCGTTAATACCTTCGAGCTAAAGGTCATGAAGAAGGGTAAATGCCAATTAAACAATTTTGAATTATTATTTCAACACGAACGTTAAATGCAATGATGCGAACAATTTTTAAAAATATGGAAAGCTGTTGTTTTCAATTTTTATATTTTCAGAAGTGAGGCCACAGAAATGAGATCTTCTTTTATCTATAGAAAAAAAAACCACACTGACCTCAGAAGTTTTTTTTTCTATAGTAAAAAATTGCAGACCGCAGTTATGAGGAATTTTTTTCTATAGAAAAAAATTCACAGACCTCTATAGAAAAAAAATCACAGACCTCAGTTTTGAGGTGTTTTTTCTATAGAAACAAATCCGTTCTAAGTTCAGAGGTATTATTATCTATAGACCACTTTTCACTGATCTCAGTTTTTCTATAGAAAACCAGTAAGGAAAGTAGTAAAGTCGGACGGGGCCGACTATATGATACCCTTCACCACTATGGGTATACTAAACCGGACAATAAACATGAAATTGAATGAAATAAAATATGTGATATTTATCTAAATGTGAATCTACCGAGATCTATCCATAAACATGTCATTCGTTTGTTACAATGGGACAAAAGTATGCAAATCGACTTCAAACAAATATATATAGGTCATCCGTTGGGCTATGTCTGTACTTCTAGAAAACGCAACTACGTAATTCTATGCTCAATTTTGTACGTTGTGCAAACTTTGATTCCAATCTGACTAACATGAGGAGTTGGCTCCTTGGTGCGTCAATTACTGAAAATCAATCTATAATAATAGGGAGCTATATCTAAATCTCAACCGATTTTCACGAAACTTCTGGACTAAATTTACATTAAATCGGACGAAAATATATATGGGAGCTATATCCAAACCCTGACCGATTTTCACGAAACTTAGCAGTCATCACTCTAGGCTCAATTCCGTACACTATGCCGAATTTCGTGCAAATCGAAAGATATATAGGGACTTTGGTGCACCATTTAAATGAAATCGGACGAAACTATATATGAGAGACATCACTCTA
Organism: Musca vetustissima; assembly: GCF_032173495.1. Classification (NCBI taxonomy): domain Eukaryota; kingdom Metazoa; phylum Arthropoda; class Insecta; order Diptera; family Muscidae; genus Musca; species Musca vetustissima. The sequence goes on from NW_026874411.1 coordinate 158,574, forward strand.
GGCTCAATTCAGTACGTTATGGCAAATTTCGTGCAAATCGAAAGATATATAGGGACTTTGGTGCACCATTTACATGAAATCGGACGAAAATATATGGGAGCTATATCTAAATCTCGACCGATTCTCACGAAACTTGGCAGACATCACTCTTGGCTCAATTCAGTACACTATGCCGAATTTCGTGCAAATCGAAAGATATATCTAGGGACTTTGGTGCACCATTTACATGAGCTATATCTAAATCTCGACCGATTCTCACGAAACTTGGCAGACATCACTCTAGGCTCAATTAAGTACGCTACGCCAAATTTCGTGCAAATCGAAAGATATATAGGGACTTTGGTGCACCATTTAAATGAAATCGGACGAAACTATATATGAGAGCTATATCTAAATCTGGACCGATTTTCTCGAATCTTGGCAGACATCACTTTGGCTCAATTCAGTACGTTATGGAAAATTTCGTGCAAATCGAAAGATATATAGGGACTTTGGTGCACCATTTACATGAAATCGGACGAAAATGTATATGGGAGCCATATCTAAAACTCGACCGATTCTCACGAAACTTGGCAGACATCATTCTAGGCTCAATTCAGTACGTTATGGCAAATTTCGTGCAAATCGAAAGATATATAGGGACTTTGGTGCACCATTTATATGAAATCGGACGAAACTATATAATGGAGCTATATCTAAGTCTGGGCCGATTTTCTCGAAACTTTACAGACATCACTCTAGGCTCAATTCAGTACGTTATGCCAAATTTCGTGCAAATCGAAGGATATATAGGGACTTTGGAACACCATTTACATGAAATCGGACGAAACTATATATGTGAGCTATATCTGAATATGGACCGATTTTCTCGAAACTTGGCGGACATCACTCTAGGCTCAATTCAGTACGGTATGCCAAATTTGGTGCAAATCGAAAGATATATAGGGACTTTGGTGGACCATTTACATGAAATCGGACGAAACTATATATTGGAGCTATATCTAAATCTGGACCGATTTTCACGAAACTTAGCACACGTCATTCTAGACCTAATTCAGTACTCTATGACAAATTTCATGCAAATCGAAATATATAGAGGACTTTGGTGCCCCATTTACCCTAAATCGGACGAAAATATATATGGGAGCTATATCTAAATCTGAACCGATTTTTCTCAATTTCAATAGGGTTCGTCCTTGGGCCAAACAAATGAGATGTGCCAAATTTCATCCAAATCGGATTATAAATGCGATCTGTACTTTGTTTAAAATTTAACAACAACAGGCGGACGGACGGGCGGACATGCATAAATCGATTCAGAAAGTGATTATATGCATATTCTCAAAAGAAACCATGTGTCTATCTCGTTTTCTTTTGCCTGTTACAAACATATGCACAAAGAAATAATACCCTGTACCACAGTGTGGTGAAGGGTATAAAAATCGCACAGACCTCAGTTCTGAGGTCTTATTTTCTGTCGAAAAAATCGCAAAGTCCTCAGTTCTGAGGTATTTTTTTTCTATAGAAAAAATCGCAAAGACCTCAATTCGGAGGTATTTTTTTCTATAGAAAATCGCATAGATCTCAGTTCACTGAGGTCTCTTTTTCTATAGAAAAAAATCGCATAGATCTCAGTTCACTGAGATATTTCTTCTATAGAAAAAAATCGAACAGACTACAGTTTTGGGTTATTTTTTCTATTGAAAAAATTAGATTTCAATTTTCATATTCCTGGATTTTTCCTCACCCAACCCTCCAAGCACAACCCACTGATATGATCCATGAACACCAATTATAAGCCATTATTCTGTAGGTTAAGTATCTATCACTAGATTTTCAAGGTTTCTAGAAACAACAATAAAAACAAAAAACTAAATAAAATAAATGATTTCTTTTTTATCTAAAAAAACTTTAATTCATAATTCCCTTCCAGCCCCCATTGCCCCTCGAAGAAGAAAGTTAAGCGAAAAACCACTTAAAAAAGAAATGTTAATAAAGATTGCGTGTATAAATCATATATGAATTTACATAGTTTCACAATTACCTGTCATACCTACGAAATCAAAAAAAAAAAAAAAAAAAAAAAATTGAAAAAAAAATAGAAAAACTACCACCGAACAAGTCAAAGAGGGTTGCCAATTTTGAAAAATTTTATTTGCAATTTTGTACCAAAAATTATTTTTTTAAGTAGGTTTTATTTTTTATGGAAATAATTGTTATCCTGATGAATGTTATTATTTTTTTTCGACAGATAAAACCCGACTAAAATTTTAATAAATTTTTTTGGTCGGAAAAAAATAATTTTAATATTGGGTATTTGGCCTTTAGAAAAAAATTGGAATATGATTTTGTGTCAATATTATCATCATTTTTGATGATATTTTTCAATAAAACCAAATTTCCGCCCAAAATTGTAAGTCGTTTTTTGATCGTTTTTTTTTTTAATTTAAGTTGTAGAACTTCTTGAAGAATGATTTTAATAAGAATGCATTCCTCAGGAAAATGGGAAAATAAGTTTCCCTATGGAACACACGATTTTTTGTTTTTCATTGGAAGAACCGACCAATTTTACAAATATTTTTTTTCATAGAAAATGCCAAACATCAGCCACCACAACTACCAATGAACTCAACATTCCCCCCGCCAAAATACAATACAACATTCACCTGTATATACCTTCTATGTATTGGCTGGCAGAACCTCATAGTCATTCTGACTGGTCTGGTTAGTTTATTGACTAGAAAAAAAATCATTCCTACCATTAAATCAAATACTATATGAGTTACTCAACCCACCCAATGAACACACGCACACAGACTCACACAGCAAATGGGGTGGTCTGCCGCCTAGTTATTAACCACCAACCAACCACCCACCATTGTGGGTCGAAATACAAATTTACCTATGGCAGACCTCAGGTTAGTAAATAAATAGGGGTTGGAATTGGAATTCTCACCTGTGGAGACATCATTAACCCCACCTCCAACTGATTTTCATGAAAAGGAGATGGGGCTGTGTGATATGTTGAAATATTTACTACGACGCACCTGAATGAGGTTAATAAAACATTGAAATGTCTTTCGTCAAAGCGACTCATTAGAAGAATTTACATTAAATCTGTCCATGAACTACAACAACAATAAAAAAACAATTCTAGAAAACTTTTTGTTTTGGTGGGGGGTTTGGTATAAAATGCAATTTGAAAATATATGGCATAAAGGATTCTCAGGTCATTTTTCTATAGAAAAAAGTCATAGACCTCAGTTCGGAGGTCTCTTTTTTCCATAAAAAACTCACAGACCTCAGTTCACTGAGGTCATTTTTTCCTATAGAAACAAATCGCATAGATCTTAGTTCACGGAGGTCATTTCTTTCTATAGAAAAAAATCGCAAAGACCTCAAAAAAATCGCATAGACCTCAGTTCACGGAGGCCATTTTTTCTATAGAAAAATCGCATAGACCTCAGTAAACGGAGGCCAATTTTTCTATAGAAAAAATCGCATAAACCACAGTTCACTGAGGTAATTTTTTTCCTATATAGAAAAAAATCGCATGACCTCTGTTCACTGAGGTCATTTTTTTCTATATAGAAAAAAATCGCATAGACCTCTGTTCACTGAGGTCATTTTTTTCTATATAGAAAAAAATCGCATAGACCTCAGTTCACTGAGGTCATTTTTTTCTATATAGAAAAAAATCGCATAGACCTCAGTTCACTGAGGTCATTTTTTTCTATATAGAAAAAAATCGCATAGACCTCAGTTCACTGAGGTCATTTTTTTTATATAGAAAAAAATCGCACAGACCTCAGATCATTGTTTTTTTCTACAGAAAAAAAATCGCAAAGACCTCAGTTCATTGAGGTCATTTTTTTCTATATAGAAAAAAAATCGCAAAGACCTCAGTTCATTGAGGTCATTTTTTTCTATATAGAAAAAAATCGCAAAGACCTCAGTTCACTGAGGTCATTTTTTTTTCTATATAGAAAAAATCGCAAAGACCTCAGTTCACTGAGGTCATTTTTTTCTATATAGAAAAAAATCGCAAAGACCTCAGTTCACTGAGGTCATTTTTTTCTATATAGAAAAAAATCGCAAAGACCTCAGTTCACTGAGGTCATTTTTTTTCTATATAGAAAAAAATCGCAAAGACCTCAGTTCACTGAGGTCATTTTTTTCTATATAGAAAAAAATCGCAAAGACCTCAGTTCACTGAGGTCATTTTTTTCTATATAGAAAAAAATCGCAAAGACCTCATCGCAAAGAAAAAAAATCGCAAAGACCTCAGGTCATTTTTTTTCTACAGAAAAAAAAATCGCAAAGACCTCAGGTCATTTTTTTCTACAGAAAAAAAAATCGCAAAGACCTCAGTTCACTGAGGTAATTTTTTTCAGTTATATAGAAAAAAAATCGCAGAAGACCATTTTTTTCAGAAAAAAATTCATTGAGGTCATTTTTTTCTATATAGAAAAAAATCGCAAAGACCTCAGTTCACTGAGGTCATTTTTTTTCTATATAGAAAAAAATCGCAAAGACCTCAGTTCACTGAGGTCATTTTTTTCTATATAGAAAAAAATCGCAAAGACCTCAGTTCACTGAGGTCATTTTTTTCTATATAGAAAAAAATCGCATAGACCTCAGTTCACTGAGGTCATTTTTTTCTATATAGAAAAAAATCGCATAGACCTCAGTTCACTGAGGTCATTTTTTT